>NC_134265.1:351142459-351242459 GCF_031893055.1 Leptodactylus fuscus
GTACGGAACTCGACCAATCAGCGCTGGCTCTGCTGGAGGAGGCGGAGTCTAAGATCGCTCCACACCAGTCTCCATTCAGGTCCGACCTTAGACTCCGCCTCCTCCAGCAGAGCCAGCGCTGATTGGCCGAATTCCGTACTCTGGCCAATCAGCACTGGCTAATGCATTGTATTGGCGTGATGAAGCAGGGCTGAATGTGTGTGCTTAGCACACACATTCAGCTCTACTTCATCGGGCTAATAGAATGCATTGGCCAATCAGCGCTGGCCAATGCATTCTATTAGCTTGATGAAGCAGAGTGTGCACAAGGGTTCAAGCGCACCCTCGGCTCTGATGTAGCAGAGCCGAGGCTGCACAAGGGTTCAAGCGCACCCTCGGCTCTGATGTAGCAGAGCCGAGGGTGCACTTGAACCCTTGTGCAGCCTCGGCTCTGCTACATCAGAGCCGAGGGTGCGCTTGAACCCTTGTGCACACTCTGCTTCATCAAGCTAATAGAATGCATTGGCCAGCGCTGATTGGCCAATGCATTCTATTAGCCCGATGAAGTAGAGCTGAATGTGTGTGCTAAGCACACACATTCAGCACTGCTTCATCACGCCAATACAATGCATTAGCCAGTGCTGATTGGCCAGAGTACGGAATTCGGCCAATCAGCGCTGGCTCTGCTGGAGGAGGCGGAGTCTAAGGTCGGACCTGAATGGAGACTGGTGTGGAGCGATCTTAGACTCCGCCTCCTCCAGCAGAGCCAGCGCTGATTGGTCGAGTTCCGTACTCTGGCCAATCAGCGCTGGCCAATGCATTCTATTAGCCCGATGAAGTAGAGCTGAATGAGTGTGCTTAGCACACACATTCAGCTCTACTTCATCGGGCTAATAGAATGCATTGGCCAATCAGCGCTGGCCAATGCATTCTATTAGCGTGAACTGAGTTTGCACAGGGGTTCTAGTGCACCCTCGGCTCTGCTACATCAGATTGCTACATCTGATGTAGCAGTGCCGAGTGTGCATCAGATGTGTAGTTGAGCAAAACTGACTCAGCACTGCTAAGTCTCTGCATTCGCATAGGAATGCATTGGCCAGCCTTCGGCCAATCAGCGCTGGCTCTGCCGGAGGAGGCGGAGTCTAAGGTCGGACCTGAATGGAGACTGGTGTGGAGCGATCTTAGACTCCGCCTCCTCCAGCAGAGCCAGCGCTGATTGGTCGAGTTCCGTACTCTGGCCAATCAGCACTGGCCAATGCATTTCTATGGGGAAAAGTTAGCTTGCGAAAATCGCAAACTGACAGGGATTTCCATGAAATAAAGTGACTTTTATGCCCCCAGACATGCTTCCCCTGCTGTCCCAGTGTCATTCCAGGGTGTTGGTATCATTTCCTGGGGTGTCATAGTGGACTTGGTGACCCTCCAGACACGAATTTGGGTTTCCCCCTTAACGAGTATATGTTCCCCATAGACTATAATGGGGTTCGAAACCCATTCGAACACTCGAACAGTGAGCGGCTGTTCGAATCGAATTTCGAACCTCGAACATTTTAGTGTTCGCTCATCTCTATTCTCCGCTAATTTGATCCCCCTGCTCCTTGCAAAAAAGACCAGATTCATTCAAGACTTCTGGAGCAAACTTAAAGGTAGGACCTTAGGCGAACTTTGTCCAGGTGGCTCCCCGCTCTCTTTTACCGAACTCTCCAATTTATTACCAACTAGGGGCTTATCCACTCTGCACTACGCACACTTTAGATGGTGCATTACATCTATTCCAAACATTGCTAAACTGCCCAGAGACCCTACTCTCTTCGAGCGTCTATTTCTCGCAAATACTCCCTCGATGAGAAAATTATCTCTATGTAAAAAAGCAATATCCTCCATTCTCCCTGACTACAAACCTGCCTTTTTGACCTCCTGGGAAAAAGATCTTCAAATCCAACTCTCTCCTGCAGATGTTGAGGAGATCCTGAAATGCTCTCACGGTTTCTCCACCTGTGTTAAACAGATGGAAATGCACTATAAAGTATTAACAAGATGGCATAGATCTCCTACGTGGTTACACTCTAGGAAATTATCTAATTCTGACACATGTTGGAGATGTGAGAGTGAAAAAGGTTCGACTTTCCACATCTGGTGGAGCTGCCCAAAAATCACCCCATTCTGGAATTCAATCCAACACCAGGTTAGATTAATCACAGGCTCCAACATCACACTTAGTCCTGAGATGGTACTCCTGTCTATTCCATCCCCAGAATACAAACCGAGCAAGCATAACCTCATTACTCAACTCCTGGAAATAGCTAAATCTATGATCCCTATCTATTGGATGCAGCCGACCGCCCCATCAAGCGAGCATTGGATCGAAAAGGTCTCTCTTGTCTCAAGATTTGAGGAACTCGCCAGTTGGGCGAAAGGCCAACATGAAAAATTCCTGAAAACTTGGTTACCTTGGCTTAAATTCAGAGGTGTCACACTGAACTCGGAAAATCGCATCCCTGGGCCCAGCACTTAGAAACAAGTGGACTAGACCCCCCCCCCTTAACTGCCACCTCCCCCCCCTCTCCCCCCCCTACCCCTTTCCCACATCCGCTTCCTTTTATTTGCCAAAAACACCCTTTTTCTTTTCTTTCAACATGCTGCTGATCTCTTTCTCCTTGTTACTAGGAGTTAAAAACTGCTTATCGTTCATTTATAGTACCTCACTACTTGCAGTACCATTATCTCTTACTTGTGAAGACCACTATGACTAGAATATGTTGCTTTTTTCTCTGATCCTGTACCTATGTACCAACATGGAAACACTGTAAACAAATTTGGTTATCTATACTGTTTTTATTGCTGTAAAAAATGTTCTTTGGAAAAACTTTCAATAAAATGAGAATTTAAAAAAAAAAAAAAAAAAATTTTGCTAAATATGTCCGGACTGAAACTGTTATTATACTTTGGGGGTCTATTCAGACCCCGGAATATAATGATCAGAGGTCCAGGGGAGGTGAGAGTACGTACAAAAACGCTGTTACTTACCTCTTCTGGGACTGCCACTATGGGGCATAATACTGTGTGGAGGGGCCACTATGGGGGATAATACTGTGTGCAGGGGCCACTATGGGACATAATACTGTGTGCAGGGGCCACTATGGGACATAATACTGTGTGCAGGGGCCACTATGGGACATAATACTGTGTGCAGGGGCCACTATGGAGCATAATACTGTGTGCAGGGGCCACTATGGGACATAATACTGTGTGCAGGGGACACTTTGGAGCATAACATTGTGTGCAGGGGCCACTATGGAGCATAACATTGTGTGCAGGGGCCACTATGGGGGATAATACTGTGTGCAGGGGCCACTATGGGGGATAATACTGTGTGCAGGGGCCACTATGGGGGATAATACTGTGTGCAGGGGCCACTATGGGGGATAATACTGTGTGCAGGGGCCACTATGGGGGATAATACTGTGTACAGGGGCCACTATGGGGGATAATACTGTGTGCAGGGGCCACTATGGGGGATAATACTGTGTGCAGGGGCCACTATGGGACATAATACTGTGTGCAGGGGCCACTATGAGATAGATAGATAGACAGATAGATAGATAGATAGATAGATAGATAGATAGATAGGAGATAGATAGGAGATAGAGTTACATTGGACACCTTCACATGAATATTGACCCAGTGGTAGAATATGACGGGATAAGTTATGGTTCCATTTACCACTGGCGGACTAGTATATTGTGTGTATATGATAAAATCGATGGTGACTATTACTAGTAGAGCGCTGTTACCTCTCTATTAATTACACTATCTTATAGCTGGAGAGTTCCTGCATATCATAAAAATGGTATTTGTCATATTAACAACTTTTTATTATTATTGATCGGTAGAACATAAAACATAATAACACTACTAAAAGATCAACCCTTTCCCTGCCATATGTCACAGTGTATGCATGGTGTACAGTTAGGGTCAGAAATATTTGGACAGTGACACAATTTTCGCGAGTTGGGCTCTGCATGCCACCACATTGGTTTTGAAATGAAACCTCTACAACAGAATTCAAGTGCAGATTGTAACGTTTAATTTGAAGGGTTGAACAAAAATATCTGATAGAAAATGTAGGAATTGTACACATTTCTTTACAAACACTCCACATTTTAGGAGCTCAAAAGTAATTGGACAAATAAACATAACCCAAACAAAATATTTTTATTTTCAATATTTTGTTGCGAATCCTTTGGAGGCAATCACTGCCTTAAGTCTGGAACCCATGGACATCACCAAACGCTGGGTTTCCTCCTTCTTAATGCTTTGCCAGGCCTTTACAGCCGCAGCCTTCAGGTCTTGCTTGTTTGTGGGTCTTTCCGCCTTAAGTCTGGATTTGAGCAAGTGAAATGCATGCTCAATTGGGGTAAGATCTGGTGATTGACTTGGCCATTGCAGAATGTTCCACTTTTTTGCACTCATGAACTCCTGGGTAGCTTTGGCTGTATGCTTGGGGTCATTGTCCATCTGTACTATGAAGCGCCGTCCGATCAACTTGGCAGCATTTGGCTGAATCTGGGCTGAAAGTATATCCCGGTACACTTCAGAATTCATCCGGCTACTCTTGTCTGCTGTTATGTCATCAATAAACACAAGTGAACCAGTGCCATTGAAAGCCATGCATGCCCATGCCATCACGTTGCCTCCACCATGTGTTACAGAGGATGTGCTGTGCCTCGGATCATGTGCCGTTCCCTTTCTACTCCAAACTTTTTTCTTCCCATCATTCTGGTACAGGTTGATCTTTGTCTCATCTGTCCATAGAATACTTTTCCAGAACTGAGCTGGCTTCTTGAGGTGTTTTTCAGCAAATGTAACTCTGGCCTGTCTATTTTTGGAATTGATGAATGGTTTGCATCTAGATGTGAACCCTTTGTATTTACTTTCATGGAGTCTTCTCTTTACTGTTGACTTAGAGACAGATACACCTACTTCACTGAGAGTGTTCTGGACTTCAGTTGATGTTGTGAACGGGTTCTTCTTGACCAAAGAAAGTATGCGGCGATCATCCACCACTGTTGTCATCCGTGGACGCCCAGGCCTTTTTGAGTTCCCAAGTTCACCAGTCAATTCCTTTTTTCTTAGAATGTACCCGACTGTTGATTTTGCTACTCCAAGCATGTCTGCTATGTCTCTGATGGATTTTTTCTTTTTTTTCAGCCTCAGGATGTTCTGCTTTACCTCAATTGAGAGTTCCTTTGACCGCATGTTGTCTGGTCACAGCAACAGCTTCCAAATGCAAAACCACACACCTGGAATCAACCCCAGACCTTTTAACTACTTCATTGATTACAGGTTTACGAGGGAGACGCCTTCAGAGTTAATTGCAGCCCTTAGAGTCCATTGTCCAATTACTTTTGGTCCCTTGAAAAAGAGGAGGCTATGCATTACAGAGCTATGATTCCTAAACCCTTTCTCCGATTTGGATGTGGAAACTCTCATATTGCAGCTGGGAGTGTGCACTTTCAGCCCATATTATATATATAATTGTATTTCTGAACATGTTTTAGTAAACAGCTAAAATAACAAAACTTATGTCACTGTCCAAATATTTCTGGCCCTAACTGTATATGCCATAGAGGTAGGCCAGGCAGCTGCTATGGGCCTCTGGTGAGATGGGGCCCGGGTTAGCTGCTTCCGTTATTTAAGAAGCAGTAAGAACTCCACTACACTGGCCCTAAAAATAAGATGTAAGGAATTAGTACAAAGATTGCAGAAAAGGAGTTAGAAAAAGCAAGTCCTTCTCTTTTATTGCTATGACCCTCCTCATTGCTTCTTATATTCTGCTATTTTTCCCCTTGTATAAGGGTAGATCTACTTTGTCTTATACAACACCTACTGAACTACAATAATTTACCCAAAAATATGTTGTAGATCACAGGTCTGGTTTCTCAAATTTCTCTGGCCGTATATTGATGTATAAAAAAATAAAATAAAGGTTGCTATGTCTACCAGTCAAGCTCAGGCTGGGTCTACTCAGACAGTCAGAGGCTTGGGATCAGTTCAGCATCCTATAAAGTGCTGATATCTGTCAGATTACCTGTACTGAGACAACACAGATCTCAGTAATGCTTACATACCACAAACCGCACCGCTTACTCGTATCCAAACTGTAGCGGTGAGTGTAGCTACTGAAGTGCTGTCCCATAGACTTCAATGGAGCAATGCTTCAGTATCTACATTTGCTGCAATAGCACGTATAGCACTCAATATTCCAACAGTAACGAGAGCTTGGTACAGGTGATCTCCTGGGGTCCTGGGTGTTGGAACCCCCACAGTTCTAATATGGATGGCCTATCCTAAAGATAGACCATCGATACTAGAAACCAGATATCACATTTAACTGGACACTCACATTTCCTGTTGCCTGTGATTGCATTTATATCTAGGCTCTGTCTTCCCTGAACTCAGTCCCAGTACCTTTCCCTATGGTTTATTGATTTGGCCTATTTTTCATGCATTAACCCCTCTCTTGTTGATTTGACTTTATCTAGCACCTCCTGGACTTGACCCTGGCTTGATCTACTGGTGATCTTCTGCATTCATTTTGGCCATTCCTATACTCTTCCACATTTTGAACCCTGCTATTGTACTACTCTCTCTGCCCTCCAAACATTTTCCTAGCCCACAAGTGCTCCTTTTTTCAGAGACACACCCGAGTCCATCCTGCCATTCAGTAGATTCAGGTGGATAACAAGGGGTAGCCTTAGACTCTGCTAACTAGAATGGTATTGGATTACAGGTAGCTTGTTTATTGTGTGGGCTATTGTTCCTAGGAGTTACCTGCTGCATGTTAGCTTAACTAGTAATTCCATAACTCTCAAGTAGCAGTTCCATAACAGCGGCCATATCCGATAGCAGGATATGATAGGGATAGAAATCTCAACACCACCACCGATCAGCTGAGCCCTGCATCCCCTTCATTGTTTATTAGGCACAGCTCCAAAATTGGAGTGGATGTGCTTGGTATTGTATCTCAGCCCCTTTCACTTAAATGAGACTAAGGCCCGGTTCACATCTAATCCATTTGGGGAGTCCGCATGGAGACTCCTGAGTGGACTACCGAATGCATTGACAAGCGGTGTTCAGTGAAAGCATACGGACCCCATAGACTATAATGCTTTCCGCGTGGTCTTTGCACAAGTTATGCGGACAGAAAAGTAGATCATGAAGACACTACGCGGAAAGCACATGGACCCCATTATAGTCTAAGGGGTCTGTGTGCTTTCATAAGCTCACCGTTTGCCAATGCATTCAGTAGTCCATGCGGACTCCCCGAACGGATTACCGAATGTGAACCGGTGTATCAAGCCAGAGTAACCCTGTCCCAGATTAACCCCGGGTATTATTTGGTCTAGACCAGAATATACCCCGGGGTATAAACTGGCCTAGGCCAAACTATACCCCGGGGTGTGAAATAGCCTAGGCCAAACTATACCCTTCCAGGCCAGATGATACCTATCTAACATGGAATCTGGGGTTAAAACTTTAACCCCGGGTATAGTCCGGCCTGAGGGTATACTCTGGCCCGTTACACCGGGCCTAAGTTGCAGTGAGCTGCAATACCAGGCACAGCCACAACCCAAAAAATACAAAGCTATGTCCCCGAAGAGGACATGTCAATGAATCCCGTCAATCAGCTGGTTGAAAGTTTGTCACGGGTCGGACCCTCACCGATCTGATAATCCTATTAATTTAGTATTCCCAGAAAACCCCATTAATACATTCCCATATCTTATTATGAAGACCATAAAAAAATGTCTAATTAAGTCATAAAAAAAACAGTTCAGCAAAAAAATTTAAAATGATAAAAAAAAATAAAAATAAAAAATCGGTAAAAAAAAAGTTCAAAAATAAATGGCAAAAAAACACACCATTGGCATTAAAAGGTCATAAAATGTCCACACGACGCGCGGCATAAAATGTAAATGAAAGGAAACTTTTCTTATTTTAAGTTATCGCCTAATAAAAGGATACAGCGATGTGAAATGCGCTGTTCTCGGGAACCTTTCCTTAATTTATGGGAGATCTTTTATTAATATCATTTTAATACCATAATGTGGCGGTAAATCATGGAAATGATCCTTTTAGCTCAGACGTCTTTTAAAGATGTTCTTATTGCCGATTGAATGTGGCAAATAAAGTATCACCGGTTTACAATTTCGGAACAAAAAAAAAAGGTTTATTGTTGTTATATGGGACGCAAAACGCTGAAGAGAATCGTTGTTTATGACCCTTAATAGGCGAGACGTAAAATTTTACTTCTGGGTAATTACAGTAAAATCTATAAAAATGACCGGCGCAAGGTGACTTCTTACTCTTACTGTAGATTCTGGATAAATACAGGTTATCAAAGGGGCAGTGGTCACCACAAAATGTGTCAAGTAGGCGGGGACCAATGGTTTTCTTCTCCCTGCTCGGCAGAGATTCAATGGAGAGATGACCGCCCAGGTGGACCCACTTTCTCATTAGAGAGGGAGTCCAAGGTTGGTGGTGGTGATGTTTTTTGGAACTAAAAAGATTAACAAATAAATAAAATAAAAAATGTTACACCATGGCGATGCATCAGTCACATTGGATTGAGATTTCCTGTTTTCTGCAGTGTACATTTCAGCTTGACTGTGTAGACTGAGACAGAATGAGCAGAGCAGTCATCTCTAAAGGATGACTCAATTTGTGCCGAGTCTAATTTGGTTCAAATTTCCCAAAATTAATGGATTCAGGGGTATCCAAACTGGTGATGAATCATTCACAGTGGTGGCTTTAGCCTCTGCCATTGAAAATAGGTCATTGACCTGGTTTCATTGTAGTGTAACCTATCTAGACAAGTCTATAACAACTTACAGCCATCATTGGCTGGTTTAGATCATGGGATAAGGGATGTTTCTGTAGGTCACTGAAACTAGGTCAATGACCTACTTTCAATTACCTTACAACGGTCATTGGTGGGTTTAGATTTGGCCTACAAGGTGACCCAAGGTGATTGAAAATAGGTCCATCTTGTAGGTCCTTGTAGGTCCATCTAAACCCACCAATGACCATTGTAAGGTGATTAGAGCTGTCATTGGTTGGTTTAGATCATTTGGTTTGGGAGATAATACTCTGCCACCAAAATGGGGTCAATGACCTATTTTCAATCACCTTGGGTCACCTTGTAGGCCACATCTAAACCCACCAATGACCGTTGTAAGGTGAATAGAGCTGTGATTGGTTGGTTTATATAATTTGGTTTGGGAGATAATCCTCTGCCACCAAAATGGGGTCAATGACCTATTTTCAATCACCTTGGGTCACCTTGTAGGCCACATGTAAACCCACCAATGACTGTTGTAAGGTGATTAGAGCTGTCATTGGTTTGGTTTGGGAGATAATTCTCTGCCACCGAAACGGGATCAGTGACCTAGTTTCAATCACCTAGGGTCACCTTGAAGGCCACATGTAAACCCACCAATGACTGTTGTAAGGTGATTAGAGCTGTCATTGGTTTGGTTTGGGAGATAATTCTCTGCCACCAAAATGATGTCAATGACCTAGTTTCAATCATCTATGGTTGCCTTGCAAGCCACATCTAAACCCACCAATGACCATTGTAAGGTGATTAGAGCTGTCATTGGTTGGTTTAGATCATTTGGTTTGGGATATAATCCTCTTCCAGCAAAATGGGGTCAATGACCTAGTTTCAATCACCTAAGGTCACCTTGTAGGCCACATGCAAACCCACCAATGACTGTTGTAAGGTGATTGGAGCTGTCATCAGTTGGTTTTGATCATTTGATTTGGGAGATAACTCTCTGCCACCGAAACAATGTCAATGACCTAGTTTCAATCACCTATGGTTGCCTTGCAAGCCACATCTAAACCCACCAATGACCGTTGTTAGGTGATTAGAGATGTCATTGGTTGGTTTAGATAATTTGGTTTGGGAGATAATCCTCTGCCACCGAAACGGGATCAGTGACCTAGTTTCAATCACCTATGGTCACCTTGTAGGCCACATGTAAACCCACCAATGACTGTTGTAAGGTGATTAGAGCTGTCATTGGTTTTTTTTGGGAGATAATTCTCTGCCACCGAAACGGTATCAGTGACCTAGTTTCAATCATCTAGGGTCATCTTGAAGGCCACATCTAAACCCACCAATGACTGTTGTAAGGTGATTAGAGCTGTCATTGGTTGGTTCAGATCATTTGGTTTGGGAGATAATCCTCTGCCACCAAAACGGGGTCAATGACCTAGCTTCAATCACCTAAGGTCACCTTGTAGGCCACAAGTAAACCCACCAATGACTGTTGTAAGGTGATTGGAGCTGTCATCGGTTTGGTATGGGAGATTATTCTCTGCCACCGAAACGGGGTCAATGTCTTAGTTTTAACGACAAACAATAACTTTCCAAACCATCCAATGCCAACTATAAGCTTATTCCAGCCGTCATTGGCTGGTTTAGATCATGTGGCTTGGGAGGTTACTCTCTCTTCCGTAAACTAGGTCAATGTCCAAGAGAAACCTTCTGGACCACATCTACTCCATACAATCAACTATAGGCTAATTAGAGCTGTCATTGGCTAGTTTAGATCACGTGATCCAGTAGATTACTCTCTATAATAGAATCTAGGTCAATGACCTAGATTCAACGATGAGGAATTACCTCTCTGACCACATGTAAACCAGTCGATGCCATCGGACAGCTGATTCGAGCTTGTGCAGATCTGTAAAACACGGGTCAGCGGTATTGTAAGTAATATTACATTAATAATAAATTTAATAATACATTTTATAGCAAACTCGTCTGTGCCGCATCTACGTACGCCCGACACGATGGCGGATAAAACGGCAAAACGCCCACAAATCATTTAAAAAGTTTCCTAAATGGATGTGAAAGATTCTTTGTCAGAAGTCGCCGTCACTGCAGAAATCTAAGCTAAAATAATGATCTGATGAGAGTTAAATACAATAAATCTCCACTGTAACAAATGGGAAGAAATCAGGGCAATCTGTTACTGGTGACACCGGGGGTAGCGAGTGAAACTTTGGATCCATAAATCAGCACTTCTTTAATGACTGGGACTGTCACTTTTCTACATTTAACATCAGAGTACACCAGAGGCGCATTAAGTCCAAGTTAAACAATCCCTGACACGCCGCAGCTTAATCACCGGCTGACGCCGAGCCGTATAATCTCCGCACGACGCGGGGACGAGAACAACTCGGTGACAATATTGCCTTCACTTTTTAATTGTTGGAATGTGTCGTTGTTATTTTCTTTTAGATACAGAAATAGGACGTTTTAACTGGATGTTTAAGGATTAGCGATAAACAAACACCCTTCAGTTTTCTAAAAATGTCAAGTTCAGCTGAACCTGAAAATGATGGGGTTTGCCGACCATTGAACACAGAATATACAGGCTGATATAATACTAACAGTGACCGGCTGGCACAGTGGGGTAGAGGGCCCTGCCCGTGAGGGCTTACAATCTATGAGGGAAGGGGGTAGAGACAGAAGGAGAGGGGGAGACTGTACAGATGGCGGTGCGGTGATAGTGTTATTGGAGGTTGTAGGCCTTCCTGAATAAGGGAGTCTTCAGGGCCTTCTTGAATCCTGTGATTGTGGGGGTCAGTCTTATGTGTCTTGGTAAGGAGTTCCAGAGTATGGGGGATGCACGAGAGAAATCTTGGAGACGGTTGTGTGAGGAGCGGATGAGGGCAGAGCAGAGTAGGAGGTCATTGGAGGATCTGAGGTTACGTGAGGGCAGGTAGCGGGAGATGAGGTCAGAGATATATGGAGGGGACAGGTTGTGGATGGCTTTGTATGTTAGCGTTAGTAGCTTGAACTCAATTTGCTGGGCTATGGGTAGCCAGTGGAGGGACTGGCAGAGGGGAGCAGCTGATGAGGATCGGGGGGTGAGGTGAATTAAACGCAGTTTAAGGTGGACTGGAGGGGGGCGAGGGTGTTAGCTGGGAGTCCATGGAGAAGGGTGTTGCAGTAGTCTAAGCAGGAGATTATGAGGGCCTGGACGAGCATCTTGGTAGTTTCCGGGGTGAGGAAGAAGCAGATTCGGTGGGTGTTCTTGAGCTGGAGGCGGCAGGATGAGGGTTTGAATATGTGACTTGAAGGATAGGTCAGAGTCCAGGGTTACCCCAAGACATCGTCCCAGTGGGACAGGGGTAAGTGGGGTTCCGTTAACTTTGATAGATGGGTCAGGTAGAGGGGCCATATGGGGTGGGGTGAAGATGATGAACCCCGTTTTCTCCATGAGTTTGAGAAAGCGGGAGGAGAGGAAGGAGGCTACGGCCGCTAAACAATTTGGAATTCTGGCCAGCAGGGAGGTCATGTCTGGTCCAGAGATGTAGATTTGGGTGTCATCGGCATAGCAGTGGTACTGGAAACCAAGAGATTCTATGAGTTGGCCCAGGCTAAGGGTGTAGATGGAGAACAGGAGGGGTCCTAGGACGGGGCTCTACAGCCACTACATGACAGTATGGTGGTGTTGTGTTGGCTGAACTCATAAAGAAAACTGAGGTCAGGGCCCCACGAGACGTAAGCACTGTGGCAGAGACACCGCAGGAAAATCGTGGCTTTTCACAGTTAGGGGAAAGTTAGGGCACTTTGCAGTAAAAACTGTGGTGCAGTCAGGTCGCGATTTCCAAAACCAGCGCTGTTTGGGAAATCGGAGCATGTCAATTCTACCTATAGAACCACTGGCGGTTTCCCCATAGGTATAATTGTAAAAAAAAGTCCGCAGAGTAAAACTCAGCAAACTTTCTGTCTAAAGCGCTGCAGGAAGAACCATGACATGTTGCCGCCGTGGTTTTTACCGCAGCGCTTTTTGCTGCGGGACATCCCGTGGAGCCTTGTAACCTAAGGCTGGGGCCTCATGGAACGTAAACGTGATATGCCCGCTGCATAAATGCCTTGGGAAAAATTGCAGCGTTTTACAGTAAGGACAAAGTGGATGTCTTGCTGTAAAAAACTTGTGGTTTTGGAAATTGCAACGTGTCACTTATACCAATGGAAACAGAAAGTCCTCAGAGGTAAAACTCCACGAACTTTCTGTCTAACGCTCTGGGGAAGAACTGCTATGCATTACTGCCGTGGTTTTTCCACAGCGCTTTTCAGTTGCGGGATGTCCTGTGGGGCGTATATACAGCTTTTTTGTTGCAGATTTTATTGTTTTTTTGAACCAAAGCTGGGGATAGATTGAACAAAAGGGAGAAGTATAAGAACTTCCTATATATTTCCCATTCCTTTTGCATCCACTCTTGGCTTTGATTCAAAAAGCCGTCACAAAATCTGCAACAAAACAAGGTGCATTTCCGCAATGTGGAGCCATAGCCTGAAAATGTCTTATTGTCCTTGTTGCTTGTTGAAGCATTTTCTACAACAAAAGTTGCCTCCTAGTCCAAAAAGTGCTGTCAAATAACACATTGATTAAAAGCTGAATTCCTCTTTTGGGAGTAGGTTTATTCTTGTTGAATTCATTTCCATTTTTTGAAACGAAAATTTCGTTCTTCTGCCCTGGCGGTAGCTATATAGAAGAATTTTATCAATTTTCAGTTTGGCCGAATCCACAATTTTTTGGGTTTGTCAACCATGAATATTTTTTTTTTTTACTCTAGAGCTTCTTCAGGCTTGAGAGTATCATAATAGGAAGAGATGGGAACCACATAGGCCCAATTACTGAGCAGTGACCTGGGGCCGATGATATCACGGAGAGAACCAAGGATGCCAAAGAAATCAAAACGGGGGGAAAAATCCAACAAAGATGCAATGAAGGATGCAGGGGGAAAAAAAACAATGCATTTTTGCAACATTTTTTTTCTGGTGCGTTTTTTAAGCTGCGTTTGCTATGCGGGGCCTTAGTCTTTAAGTGTTTTTTTTGTTTTTTTTTAAACTTTACACAGTCTCCCAGTATCTGGTTATTATACTCTAGGGCCAGGGGTGAACCATGGCTTTCTGCTGCCTGAAGCGGACGTCAGCAGAAGGGGCCGAGCAGAAGGAGGAGGGGCGGGCCGAGCTGAGGGGGCGGGGCCAACCGGAGCGATCATCTTTAGAAGGCAGAGAGCAGGCAGGGAGAGGACCTGCTCTCTGCCTGAGCGTGAGGGACGGCCGCTGGAGCAGCGCTGCTCCAACAACCTCCCCAATCCACCGCTCAGTGACGGTGACCTTAAGCCAGTCCAGGACAGCTTGTCCTGGACTGGCTTAGGTCAGCAAAAATGCTGCCCTCCCCATGGCTCTGGCATAGTGCCGCCTGAAGCAGTCACTTCAGGTCACCTCATTGGAGGTGCGGCGCTGTCTAGGGCCTAAAGAGAGTTTAATAATAAGACTTTGAGCCGAACGAGTTTGGTCCGAGACTAATCTACGTGACAAACATCGTGAATATCATTATTCACCTGTAACGAGCTACAAGATGGGGAATAACTTGTTGATCATGAGGACAGACCAATGGAGGCCCTATGATCATGTGAACAGAGGCCTTGTTCTTCCAGCCGAATGGAGTGGCAGGTCAAGCGTGCACTCTATCATTCCTTGACAGGCTGCAATTCATAACGTAATGCACATAGCCACATATTGGATAGACATCTTGTGACAAAGTATCACAAAATTATGTTTTCTCGCCAAGATGTCCATCTTACGTCACACATATCAGGACATGTTGAAGTGAGAGCAAAGATAAGGATGGACACAAGAGGAATGCTGAGTGTATAGATAACACCAATATCCCAGGTTTAAGTCCTCTTATGGGACAAGAAAAAAAGTTAAAAAAATAAAAAATAAATCGTAAAGCCCCGCCGGACGAAGTCGCCATGTCATTTTTAATGCAGAGTGAACGTCGTAGGAACAAAGAAAAAAAAAATCAAAAATATGGATAAAATTGTAGATTTTTTTCACATGGACCCCCCCCCCCCAAAAAAAAAAAAAAAGTTACTAAAAGCTAAGTAAAAAATTATATGTACCCCAGAATGGTGTCAACTAAAAGTAAAACTCAGCATGCAAACAATAAGCTATGTCAACAGAAAAAGGAAAAAAAAGTTATGAATTTTGGAAAACGGCGGGGTGGGGGTAAAAATCTAAAAAAAAATTCTCCGAAGATTAATGCCCAAACTACCCTGCGTCCTTAAAGGGTTAATATTGTGCAGGATTTAAGGCCGTCGTTGCGCAATGTCTTCCATCCGTCACTCCTTCCGTGGAGATACCTCACAGCTTGTTCATTGCTCATTTACTGTTCTCTCTTTTCTTATTAAAGCCAATATTGTCGGTAACATTTGGATCGTCGTATTATTTGGATAATTAAATGATCTTTCATCAATCGGAGGCATCTGCTCCGTTCTGATATATTGTTAATCTCCAAACTTATGCGGATTTACAGATAATTAAACCCTCCCGGTCATATTACGGCTCAGGATATTCTTCCCGCTGGAGGGGGATTCGCTTTCAGGTTTGTGAGACGAAGTTCATTTATTATTAAGCACCAACAAATAGAAAAATTAAAACTTCATTCAAAAACTTCAAACCTTTAAGAACGGGGCTAAGAAGAGAGTAGAATGGGACAAAAGTGTAAGCGCCTGGGCTACAATACAAAATCTTTAACAGGGTTGCCCACCAGCTGGAGAGGAGGACAAGCCGGGCTCATTACAAATTTTACAAAAATTTCAGTTTTGGCCAAATCCAAAATTTTTAGGGTTTGTAACGGATCAAACCAGTGAGTGGTCATGTGGGACACATCAATGTCATGACTCTTTGAGGTCAGTGATGCTGACATGTCCCACGTGACTGCTATGGCCCAGTTAAAGGAAGCCAGAATTTGCCGAAAGACGACCAAGAAAGAACACCGGAAGCGGCGAAAGAGCCCAGTAGGGGTTAAGGAAGGTGTTGAGTATTTTGTACTCTGTCTAATAAAATTACAATTTCACATCCGAAAAGGTTGCCCACCTTGGGAATATTCACAAAATTAATCTTGCAAGGTTCAGCCATCTCTACCACCAACCATATGCACTCATGTACAGATGTGACTTTTATCTCTGCCTTCTGTATAGATACATTTTTCCCCAAACCCATCCTCCCAATTGGATCTTCCACGTTGGCTTTAAAGGGATATCCAGTAGAGATGAGCGAACAGTGTTCTATCGAACACATGTTCGATCGGATATCAGGATGTTCGATGTGTTCGATTCAAATCGAACATCACGTGGCAAACTCCAAAAAAATTAAATTCCCCTCCCACCTTCCCTGGTGCTTTTTTTGCACCAATAACAGCGCAGGGGAGGTGGGACAGGAAGTACGACACCGGAGGCATCGAAAAAAATCGGAAAAAGTCATTGGCTGCCGAAATCAGGTGACCTCCATTTTAGACGAATAGTGGATTTCAAATCCGGGTCATATGAGAATGTGAACGTTGTGACCAGTGGCGTAACTAGGAATGGCGGGGCCCCGTGGCGAACTTTTGACATGGGGCCCCCCCGACACCGAAGATCTCGACCGAGTCCCTCCTACGCATTCCTGCGCGCTCTATTATGTCCCATAGTGGCCCCTGCACACAGTATTATACCCAATAGTGGCCCCTGCACACAGTATTATGTCCCTTAGTGGCTCCTGCACACAGTATTATCCCCCATAGTGGCCCCTGCACACAGTATTATACCCAATAGTGGTCCTTGCACACAGTATTATGTCCCTTAGTGGCCCCTGCACACAGTATTATGTCCCTTAGTGGCCCCTGCACACAGTATTATGTCCCTTAGTGGCCCCTGCACACAGTATTATGTCCCTTAGTGGCCCCTGCACACAGTATTATACCCAATAGTGGCCCCTGCACACAGTATTATGTCCCTTAGTGGCCCCTGCACACAGTATTATACCCAATAGTGGCCCCCTGCACACAGTATTATGTCCCTTAGTGGCCCCTGCACACAGTATTATGTCCCTTAGTGGCCCCTACAGGACTAAATACTGTCACCGCTGACCGCTATACCAGGACAAATTGTGGATAAAAAAAAATCTGGTCCTGTGCATTACAATTTAGTAACTTCATGTGCCTCATATTAATAACAGTTAACCCCATCATCTCCCTCACATTAACCCCTGTGTACCTCACATAAGAGTTACTGATATGTGAGAGACATGGAGGTAATAATAAAGTATCTTCATTACTATTACCCCCAAATGTCTCACATATCAGTAACTCTTATGGTGAGGCAAACAGGGGTTAATGTGAGGGAGATGATGGGGTTAACTGCTATTAATATGAGGCACATGGAGTTACTAAAACACAAGTAATCCCCCCAAATGCCTGATAGTAATAAGTATAGTAACCCCAGTACGTACCTGTGTAGCTTCAGTTTCATTTTCCTGGAGCAGCTTCTTCCTCTTCTCTTCTGTGCAGGACGGCAGGGATAAGCCCCGCCTCCTCCTCTCATTGGTGGGCAGAGGACAGCAGAGAAAGGGAGGGGGGAGAGAGGGGGAACGTCCTGCAGCGCTGACAGGAGCCAGAGCTGCAGCTCCTGTGTCTCAGCCGTTGCTGCAGCTTCGGGGCCCCCTGTTGGTGGAAAGTATTCCACCAACAGGGGGCCCCGATCATTATACTCGGGGGTCCGAAAAGACCTCCGAGCATAATGATAGCAGCAGTAGCAGCTGTCACCGGGCCCCTAATGTCCCGGGCCCTGTGGCAGCTGCTACCGCTGCTATGATGGTAGTTACGCCACTGGTTGTGACTATGAGACAGGGATAGCTGTACAGGCAGGGATAGCTAGGGATAACCTTTATTTAGGGGGGAATGTTATTAAAAATAACTTTTTGGGGCTCTATCGGGTGTGTAATTGTGATTTTTGTGACATAAACTTTTTCCAATAGGAATGCATTGGACAGCGCTGATTGGCCAGAGTACGGAACTCGACCAATCAGCGCTGGCTCTGCTGGAGTAGGCGGAGTCTAAGATCGCTCCACACCAGTCTCCATTCAGGTCCGACCTTAGACTCCGCCTCCTCCGGCAGAGCCAGCGCTGATTAGCCGAAGGCTGACCAATGCATTCCTATGCGAATGCAGAGACTTAGCAGTGCTGAGCCAGTTCTGCTCAACTACACATCTGATGTAGCAGAGCCGAGTGTGCATCAGATGTGTAGTTGAGCAGAACTGGCTCAGCACTGCTAAGTCTCTGCATTCGCATAGGAATGCATTGGCCAGCCTTCGGCCAATCAGCGCTGGCTCTGCCGGAGGAGGCGGAGTCTAAGGTCGGACCTGAATGGAGACTGGTGTGGAGCGATCTTAGACTCCGCCTCCTCCAGCAGAGCCAACGCTGATTGGTCGAATTCCGTACTCTGGCCAATCAGCGCTGGCCAATGCATTTCTATGGGGAAAAGTTAGCTTGCGAAAATCGCAAACTGACAGGGATTTCCATGAAATAAAGTGACTTTTATGCCCCCAGACATGCTTCCCCTGCTGTCCCAGTGTCATTCCAGAGGTGTTGGTATCATTTCCTGAGGTGTCATAGTGGACTTGGTGACCCTCCAGACACGGATTTGGGTTTTGCCCTTAACGAGTATATGTTCCCCATAGACTATAATGGGGTTCGAAACCCGTTCGAACACTCGAACAGTGAGCGGCTGTTCGAATCGAATTTCGAACCTCAAACATTTTAGTGTTCGCTCATCTCTAATATCCAGTCATTAAAGCTATTTCTGATAGACCCTAGCCCACCTTAGTCAGTGACTGGCAGAGTACTCACATTATCTGTGTAGAGAGGAACCAAGAAATAAGGATTGGTAAGCCGAGTATGACTTTTAAAAGCCCTACCCTCTCTAAAAAAAAAAAAAATTCTGCCTGGACAGGCCCTTTAAAGAAGACCTTTAATGTCCTTGGGCAGATGTATTATATATATAAACATATAAACTGAATTTACTATCCTCTTTCCCATTGTGTGTCCCGGTGCCGTTACCAAGAGCTTTTCACTGTCAGAAAGGCGTTCCTGAAAGACTAACTGGGAACGCCCCTCCTGACAGTACTGTGTGTAGCGCTATACTGTGAGAGGGCGTTCCTTACCACCCAGCCATGACACTAAGCGGTCCTCCTGACTGTACTCGTCCATTGACTAGTACTGGGGGGCGTTCCTCACTGCTCAGCATCATGGGGACTCATCTGTGAATCGTAGGAGATGTTTTACCTTCTTCAGGATCAACACTGCTGTATACCATAATAGGTGAGTATAGGTAAATGGCGGTGTGTGAGTAGCAGTACATCATTTTTTTGCCCAGTTGTTGTACATTCTGTTGGAAATTGGTTAACAAACCCTTGTACTAACAGTTATTGCTTTTTTTTCCAGTAATATGGCCCACGGTAAGAGGCAATGGGGTGTAAGTACTTTATAACTTTAACGTAGAAAGTGTTGGGTACTTTGCACACCATGACATAGCCCGTTCCCCATTCACTATAAGCTACAGCATCACGTAGCTGCACTGATCCTCATCGAAATCTACAAACTCCTTCATGTAGCCCGGTGTTGTGATTATGACATGGCAAGGGCTATGGAGAGAAGTCAATAACTTCAATAAGCAGATCCGCCTTTTGGATATAGAGGATGAGCAGGAACCAGAGATGAGCGAACACTGTTCGGATCAGCCGATCTGAACAGCACGCACCCATAGAAATGAATGGAAGCACCTGTGACTATCCCCGATGCAACAGTGTAGCTTGTCCATATCCTGCTAAGAACTGAGGTCTTGGTGATACCCTGTGTCAAAAACATAAAGAAAGACCCCTACATGGACCCAGACCTCTCCTACATGACGAATACACTCTTTAAAGTGTATAAATCGACACCCCTACTGACTGTAGGTAATACTCGCACAAAGTCCGCTCCTCCCTTTACCATACTTTTATTTATCTTGGAAATGGATTTTGACTCCATCCCTTTATGCCGACGACAACAAAATTTTCATGACTCGTTTTTAAGAATTATGACCTAACAGGTGGGTTTAATACCATTACATTCGAGGGTCAATAATTTTTCTTTTACTTTGGCTTTTAAGCATCTTCCTCCAACGTATTCTGCAACCATAAGACTTTCTGCCTTGTCCCTGTCTGTCCTCACTCCCACAAGGATATTTACTGTTGCTGCAGATTGCAGTTTTCCTACAGTAACTATTTTACTGAGCCCGTGGTACAGCACTAAAATCCAGCTATAGCAATTTGTTATACTCTGTTTTCTCAAAGGAACCATTCACTCCTATAAGTCATATTTACGAGAAATGATGTGCACTCACTAGAAAAACTCGCAGCCTCGGCTCCACCAGCTCTGGATGGACAGGTCTGGCTCCATGAAAAAAGACTGAGATGAAAAAGATACTGTACGTAACGCCATACGGTCGTGTAGAATGCAAAAAAGGGAGTCGGAGATAACTCAAGCCAAGAGGATGAGATCACAGTAAGATCATGAAGTAACCATCTTGGGGCAAGCCATGTTTTGTGCCATGCTTCACATTGATAAATATAAAGTATGACTATAGTACATTGGCATATCTCTGCTAACCAGGAATTAATGATTCTGTATTCCTTTGGCCATACCTGTAATTATGGCTCAACCCCTAAGGCTAAAGCCCCACATTGACAATATTGCCCCTATGTACAAGAATATAACTATTATAATACTGCCCCCTATTTACAAGAATATAACTACTATAATACTACCTCCTATGTACAAGAATATAACTACTATAATACTACTCCTATGTACAAGAATATAACTACTATAATACTACTCCTATGTACAAGAATATAACTACTATAATACTACTCCTATGTACAAGAATATAACTACTATAATACTGCAAAGTAATAAAATATCCAGTGCCAAAAAACTTAATAAAACTTCACCTTTACTAATCCATGTTTAAAAAAGAATTACAAAATGGATCCAATATGTAATACAAAACAGCTTACGCGTTTCGGGGCTATGTTGTGCCCCTTACTCATAGCTTAACAACATACAACTAACAACAACTTTATATAGGCTATCAGCCCCACCCATGTAACAAAACTATACTATAATAAATATAAATATAACTACTATAATACTGCCCCTATGTACAAGAATATAACTACTATAATACTACCTCCTATGTACAAGAATATAACTACTATAATACTGCTCCTATGTACAAGAATATAACTACTATAATACTACCGCCTATGTACAAGAATATAACTACCATAATACTGCCCCTATGTACAAGAATATACCTACTATAATACTACTCCTATGTACAAGAATATAACTACTATAATACTACTCCTATGTACAAGAATATAACTACTGTAATACTACTTCTATGTACAAGAATATAACTACTATAATACTACTCCTATGTACAAGAATATAACTACTATAATACTGCCTCCTATGTACAAGAATATAACTACTATAATACTGCCTCCTATGTACAAGAATATAACTACTATAATACTACCTCCTATGTACAAGAATATAACTACCATAATACTGCCCCTATGTACAAGAATATACCTACTATAATACTACTCCTATGTACAAGAATATAACTACCATAATACTGCCCCTATGTACAAGAATATAACTACTATAATACTACTCCTATGTACAAGAATATAACTACTGTAATATTACTTCTATGTACAAGAATATAACTACTATAATACTACTCCTATGTACAAGAATATAACTACTATAATACTACCTCCTATGTACAAGAATATAACTACTATAATACTGCTCCTATGTACAAGAATATAACTACTATAATACTGCTCCTATGTACAAGAATATAACTACTATAATACTGCTCCTATGTACAGGAATATAACTACTATAATACTACCTCCTATGTACAAGAATATAACTACTATAATACTGCTCCTATGTACAAGAATATAACTACTATAATACTGCTCCTATGTACAGGAATATAACTACTATAATACTACCTCCTATGTAAAAGAATATAACTACTATAATACTACCTCCTATGTACAAGAATATAACTACTATAATACTGCTCCTATGTACAAGAATATAACTACTATAATACTGCTCCTATGTACAGGAATATAACTACTATAATACTACCTCCTATGTACAGGAATATAACTACTATAATACTACCTCCTATGTACAAGAATATAACTACTATAATACTACCTCCTATGTACAGGAATGTAACTACTATAATACTATCTCCTATGTACAAGAATATAACTACTATAATACTACTCCTATGTACAAGAATATAACTACTATAATACTGCTCCTATGTACAAGAATATAACTACTATAATACTACCCACTATGTACAAGAATATAACTACTATAATACTACCTCCTATGTACAAGAATATAACTACTATAATACTACTCCTATGTACAAGAATATAACTACTATAATACTACTCCTATGTACAAGAATATAACTACTATAATACTACTCCTATGTACAAGAATATAACTACTATAATACTACTCCTATGTACAAGAATATAACTACTATAATACTGCAAAGTAATAAAATATCCAGCGCCAAAAAACTTAATAAAACTTCACCTTTACTAATCCATGTTTAAAAAAGAATTACAAAATGGATCCAATATGTAATACAAAACAGCTTACGCGTTTCGGGGCTATGTTGTGCCCCTTACTCATAGCTTAACAACATACAACTAACAACAACTTTATATAGGCTATCAGCCCCACCCATGTAACAAAACTATACTATAATAAATATAAATATAACTACTATAATACTGCCCCTATGTACAAGAATATAACTACTATAATACTGCTCCTATGTACAAGAATATAACTACTATAATACTACCGCCTATGTACAAGAATATAACTACCATAATACTGCCCCTATGTACAAGAATATACCTACTATAATACTACTCCTATGTACAAGAATATAACTACCATAATACTGCCCCTATGTACAAGAATATAACTACTATAATACTACTCCTATGTACAAGAATATAACTACTGTAATACTACTTCTATGTACAAGAATATAACTACTATAATACTACTCCTATGTACAAGAATATAACTACTATAATACTACCTCCTATGTACAAGAATATAACTACTATAATACTGCTCCTATGTACAAGAATATAACTACTATAATTCTGCCCCTATGTACAAGAATATAACTACCATAATACTGCCCCTATGTACAAGAATATACCTACTATAATACTACTCCTATGTACAAGAATATAACTACCATAATACTGCCCCTATGTACAAGAATATAACTACTATAATACTACTCCTATGTACAAGAATATAACTACTGTAATACTACTTCTATGTACAATAATATAACTACTATAATACTACTCCTATGTACAAGAATATAACTACTATAATACTACCTCCTATGTACAAGAATATAACTACTATAATACTGCTCCTATGTACAAGAATATAACTACTATAATACTGCTCCTATGTACAAGAATATAACTACTATAATACTGCTCCTATGTACTGGAATATAACTACTATAATACTACCTCCTATGTACAAGAATATAACTACTATAATACTACCTTCTATGTACAAGAATATAACTACTATAATACTGCTCCTATGTACAAGAATATAACTACTATAATACTGCTCCTATGTACAGGAATATAACTACTATAATACTACCTCCTATGTAAAAGAATATAACTACTATAATACTACCTCCTATGTACAAGAATATAACTACTATAATACTGCTCCTATGTACAAGAATATAACTACTATAATACTACTCCTATGTACAAGAATATAACTACTATAATACTGCTCCTATGTACAAGAATATAACTACTATAATACTACCTCTTATGTACAAGAATATAACTACTATAATACTACTCCTATGTACAAGAATATAACTACTATAATACTACTCCTATGTACAAGAATATAACTACTATAATACTACCTCCTATGTACAAGAATATAACTACTATAATACTGCTCCTATGTACAAGAATATAACTACTATAATACTGCTCCTATGTACAGGAATATAACTACTATAATACTACCTCCTATGTACAGGAATATAACTACTATAATACTACCTCCTATGTACAAGAATATAACTACTATAATACTACCTCCTATGTACAGGAATGTAACTACTATAATACTATCTCCTATGTACAAGAATATAACTACTATAATACTACTCCTATGTACAAGAATATAACTACTATAATACTGCTCCTATGTACAAGAATATAACTACTATAATACTACCCACTATGTACAAGAATATAACTACTATAATACTACCCACTATGTACAAGAATATAACTACTATAATACTATCTCCTATGTACAAGAATATAACTACTATAATACTACTCCTATGTACAAGAATATAACTACTATAATACTACCTCCTATGTACAAGAATATAACTACTATAATACTACCTCATATGTACAAGAATATAACTACTATAATACTACTCCTATGTACAAGAATATAACTACTATAATACTGCTCCTATGTACAAGAATATAACTACTATAATACTACTCCTATGTACAAGAATATAACTACTATAATACTGCTCCTATGTACAAGAATATAACTACTATAATACTGCTCCTATGTACAAGAATATAACTACTATAATACTGCTCCTATGTACAAGAATATAACTACTATAATACTATCTCCTATGTACAAGAATATAACTACTATAATACTACTCCTATGTACAAGAATATAACTACTATAATACTACTCCTATGTACAAGAATATAACTACTATAATACTACTCCTATGTACAAGAATATAACTACTATAATACTACTGCTATGTACAAGAATATAACTACTATAATACTACTCCTATGTACAAGAATATAACTACTATAATACTGCCCTCTATGTATGAGAATAAACCTACAAAAACATTTCTGTATCAACTTTCTTGTTATGTTAATGTAGCAGAATAGTTTAGAGTTCTTTGTAGGAAAGTAATGGCGCCATCATGACTATAGGCTCGTTGACATTTGGGAAGGTGATTAAGCCCAATGTAGACCTCATATCTATGTTAATGTGACTTATTTGTCCATTATACAGATGTAAGAAGGTGAGACTTCAGGATTTGGGGCTCCTGCCAGACAGTCGTCTTTTTCTATTATTGGACGATATATATACGTATATATATATATATATATATATATATATATATATATATATATATACATATACAAAGCCGTTCTGTTCCATATGTTGTACAATGTGCTGACCAGGATCTTTCCCCACCATACGGCGGCCTCATTCCGTCTCATAAATCATAGTCCTCTGACATCCTGGAAGGATTCTTCTAGCTCAGATCAATGTGCTTTGGTAACAATTGAGTTTTTCTCCATTATGTGAGTGTCTTGTGAGGGGTTGGATTAAAACTGATATATTTTATCAAGCTCTGATGGCAATTTAGAGACATCACTTGAAATAGCATTGAGACGTCCTCAGTGGTCACTATAGACGTTACCGCAGAACTGTAGATAATCTTTACTTAAAGGACAAGTTTTATATAGAGATGAGCTATGGAAATCCAGGACAAATACATTAGAAATACAGTAAACTAGATATTACAATTACATTCTAGGGGTAGAGGGGCATTTATATGGCACAGGATAGTATAATGACCCCCCTCCTGGTTCCCTGGTTCCGGCCATTACACTAACCCATCTTGACATAGGAGAACCAAGCTTCGTATTATAGGAGGCTCAAAAATGTAAGTCAGACTCCCAAATTATCATCCGAGAGAGTGGAACTTTGATACCCAATACATGTCCAAATTGGTGAAAGGCCTAGACGTTGTCATCACTATATTCTGTCCCTTTGAGACAAGACCGTTTATAAATTGTATGGCACCCTGTACAAATTTTTCTGATAGTGCCTTCCTCAAATAGTATACGCCATATAATAAGTGTGTTGTTGGCATTGATTATCCGCCTGCTCCGGAGTTTCGGCTGCTCTAAGAGCCACTTGATGCCTAACTTGCTCAATCCTCCTGAGCTGTGCTTGAGGAGAACTCTGTGACTTCTGGCTCCTTCATAGCTCTCATTGTTTTAGAATTTTGCAACAAATTAGATTTTCTTTTTCCCGGCAGGTTTATAATTGGCAAACTGCCAATTTGGATTAAAGAGGTTTTCCCACGTCAGTGTCTCAGCACTGGAGCAGATCAGATAATATACAAATGCATGTACACAATGGACTCAGTGTTAGCTGTGTGTTTACATAGAGAGATAACAGACCTGGCTTTGTCAGCAAACTCCAATTAACTGAGATAGTCCTGGCGACAAAAGCAGTTTAATCCTACTAATATTATAAATGTGAAAGTTTGTATGTTTGGATATTTGTGTGTTTGTTCCTCAATCATGCAAAAACAGCTGAACAGATTTGAATGAAATTCGACACATAAATAGATTGTAACCTCGATTAAAACATAAGGCTACTTTTTATCCCTGTAAATGACATGGCTTCACGACTGTAATGAATTTTTGTTCAAATACTATATTATGTTATCTCTCTGTGTAAACACACGCTAACCCTCTGTGGTTTGTGTACATGCATTTGCATATTATCTGATCTGCTCCAGGCACTGGTGACAAACTGACATGGGCAAACACCTTTAATCCAAATTGGCAGTTTGACAATTTTCAACATTTGCCTGGAAAAAGAAAATCTAATTTGTCACAAACATCTGAGCTATGAAGGAGCCAGGAGGCACAGAGTTCTCCTCAAGCAGAGCTGAGGGGGATCATTGACGGCAACAACACACTCATTATATGATGTCCCAGTGAGCTGCTGAGATATCGGAACAATCACGGGTACAGATGAGAAATGAGTTCAGCGGCAAGCCAGTTTGGCAGGCAGATCATCAACAACAACAACACGCTCATTATATGACGTTCCAGCAAGGTGTTGAGATGCCGGAACACTCACAGGCACAGTGCAAGAAACAAGTTCAGTGGAAGGCCAGCTTGAGAGCTGCCAAAATGCCAGAGCATGCGGATCATCAATGCCAACAACACATTCATTATATGGTATCCCAGCGAGCTGCTGAGATGCAGGAACAATCACAGACAGAGCATGAAGAATGAGTTCAGCAGCAGGCCAGCTGGACAGCTGTCGAAACGCCTGAGCAGGTGGATCATCAACACCAACAACATGCTCATTATATGGCGTCCCAGCGAGCTGCCGAGATGCCAGAACAATCACAGGCACGGTATGAGGAACAAGGTCAGCAGCAGGACAGCTTGCAAGTTGCCAAAATGCCGGAGCAGGCAAACCATCGACCGCAGCAATTTGCTGAATATAGGCGGATCATCAACACCAACAACCCGCAGACGAAGTCGTGGGCAGAAGCTAGTATAGTATATGAACATAAATTCATAACTGTCATGAAGCCATGCCATTTAAAATGTAGCCTATGTTTTAAATGAGGTTACAAACTATCTATGTGCCAAATTTCATCCAAATCTGTTCAACCGTTTTTGCGTGATTGAGTAACAAACATCCAAACACACAAACTTTCACTAATAGTAGTAGGATTAGGATTAGGATACTATTACACTGCTATAGAGTGCCATCAGAATAATAAACTGCATAAATAATATACTATACTGTCTCTTCACCATGACACACTACTAAATGAATATAGTATATCATGCATCACTATGATACACTTGTAATGTCATATATTATACAGTGTCATTAATACATTACCAAACTCATATACTATACCGTGCATCAGTATAACACAATAATAAAATAATACACTATACAGTGGCATCACTATAATACACTAATATGAATAGTGAATATTCCACCATCGACACAAGTAATAGTTAAAGATGCATTACCGGTCCGCACTCTAAGTAGCCAAAATGGCATAGAATACTGTAGAAGAGGCCTGAAAAGGATGGGGACACGAGGGTGCCCAGGAGAGATGTGATTGTCTGTTATGTCTATGTACCTCTAAATTATAACAGTGATTCAGAGGTGCAAACCCCCAAAATGTTGAACCCGATACATTACAACCTTGTCCGTTCATACAGTGAAACTTGGCTGACTCCGAGATTTACACTTTTACTATCAAGCCAAATCCTGTACTTGCCCCAGTTTGGGCGCCAGGTATCCAGTACCCACAAATAGTCCAATTTAAAAAGGAGAAAAAAATTTGGAAAAAAAATCCTGATTTTAAACCCGTCTGGATCTCATTTTCGGTATACAGTGTTTAGGAACAAACTTGCCAATTTTTTTTATTTTTTGGTTTTTGGTTTTGAAACTTTTTTAGAACAAATCCTCTAAAACTTTTCTCCCTAATCTCCTTGTGACTGTTCTGCCCTTACGGCTCCCAGATCCAGCCTACTATGACTTTATATATGGCAGAAATCAAGAGAAAGTGACTTGTGGAGGACGTTATGTGAGAACCTGTTGTGAACCCCTGATAGGGGGCTCCTTCCACGAAACACACGACTCCATTAACACGACACTTAATCACACAAAATGGCAACGGATATAAAAGCCAAGTGTACACCTGAGTGAAACAAAACACAGAACTGATTTCCCGAGAGCCCGTAAACTCCCTCTTCCAGGTTGTTGGTACAAATAAATTCACAACTAAGTCAAAGTTACGGCATTAGGTTTGAGGGCTGGTGAGGAGAAAAAAGGACAATAAAAAATAAAACCTGCAAGTCGCTACATAGTATCCAGCTGTGAGAAAAGCTAAACTCCTACTCTGACTTTGTAAGACTTTTAGATCCAGGGAAACGCTGCCTCTCAATAACTTGGCGCACGTCAACATGACCACGCATCAATACATAAACAAACATGCAAATCATCTAACCAGGATATGTGTATGATGATTCAGCCTTAATAAACTGGGTTGTAGTGGATATTGCCGTTTTTAGGACTTTACAGTCCATGGCATACCCCATCAATATAACATTGGTGGGGACTCCTATCCGTGGCACCCTGGCTGATAAAAAGTGGCCCTAGTGCTCAAGTAAGCTCCTTAATGTTTACTAGACACAGCTCCATCCATGTTGTAGTGATTCTTCTTGGTATTGCAGCTTACTGCGGTTCAGTACCAATCAAAAAAATGAGCTGCCTGCTCTACCAGGTGCTGCTGCCAAGAATGACTGCTCTACCAGGTGCTGCTGCCAAGAATGACTGCTCTACCAGGTGAAAACAGCTGCAGAAAGATTTCCTTCTCATGTTTGCTTCAATGGAATGTGTGGAATCTGCCTGAAAAGTGGGCAGGGTGAAGAGACGAGGAAGTATGTGAAATGTGGGCAGGCTCCAGGGGCAGGGAAGTATGTGAAAAGTGGGCAGGCTGCAGGGGCAGGGAAGTATGTGAAAAGTGGGCAGGCTGCAGAGGCAAGGAAGCATCTGAAAAGTGGGCAGGCTGCAGAGGCAAGGAAGCATCTGAAAAGTGGGCAGGCTGCAGAGGTGAGGAAGTATCTGAAAAGTAGGTAAGCTGCACAACGGGGAAGCAATTGAAAAGTGGGTAGGCTGCAGAGGTGGGGAAGTATCTGAAAAGTGGGTAGGCTGCAGAAACGAGAAAGTATCTAAAAAGTGGGCAGGCTGCAGGGGCAGGGAAGTATCTGAAAGTGGGCAGGGTGCAGAGGCAGGGGAGTAACAGAAAAGTAGGCAGGCTGCAGAGGCAGAGAAACATCTGAAAAGTGGGCAGGGAGCAGAGGTGAGGAAAAATCTGAAAAGTGGGCAGACGGCAGAGGTGGAAATATCTGTAAAGTGGGGAGGCTGAAGAAGCAGGGAAGTATGTGAAAAGTGGGCAGGTTACAGAGGTGGGGAAGCATCTGAAACATGGGCAGGGTGGGGAGGCGGGGGAACATCTGAAAAGTGGGCAGGGTGCAGAGGCAGGGAAGTATCTGAAAAATGGGCAGGCTGCAGAGGTAGGAACGTATCTGAAAAGTGGGAAGGAAGCATCTGCATCCCATTGAAAGGATAGGAAGGATGAAATTTTGTGGAAGATACTGCTTCAAAAATTCCTCCATGGGAACTTATGCTTAGAGAACTCTCCTATTCCACATAAGTAGTGCACCATGTGGTTAGTGATGGTATTGCAAGTTTTCTTTTCAAATCCCCCAGAGGAATTAGCTTTCCTTAGATAATTGCCATTAACTGAATAAATGTAAGTCACTGATGATGGAATAATAACGTGGAGCAGAAAACCCTCCATCTATGAATTATTTACCCAATGTTGAGTAAACGCCTTCAAAGTTTCATCTCGATTTCTCCTGATAGAACATTGGATTTTTTACAGTAACACGTCCCTTTAAATTGACCCCTTCTTCACCCCAACCAAACCCATTCAGAGACTAACATGCGTGTCCTAAATGCACAATGACAGGGACTTCATTTCTCACCTCTTCCAATATTGTTTTGTTATTTTTGCTGTCTCCATCTTGCGATTCCTTTTACCTCCTCATTTATTATACCGCCACATCATTTTGCGAGTACGCTGGCCTTTGATATTCCGTGTGATGAGTTTTTGTAATCTTTCACATTTCTCCGCAGAGTTATTTGGAGGCTGTTTCTGAAATACATTAATGTTTCCTTTGTTGTTTTGACTTTTGATATGTAACCAGCTTCACAACCGCCCACAGCAAAGAGGAACGCTTGACTTAAGCAACCCTGTACCGAAGAAAGAGAGAACGGAGAAACTGTGTAAAAAGTTCTGGTGAACAAAGAGATGTTATATTTATGATTTTTTTTATTTTTTTTTACTTGCAATACCCTTTTTGACCTCCTGGTGTGCTGTTACAATTGAGTGTTATAGTCACTGCTATGTTTCTCTTTGTCGTAATTTTTTAAAAGGTTTAATGGCTGCACTCAGAGGAGGTGCTATAGGGGTATCAATTAGAGATGAGCGAGTAGTGAAATAGTGAAGTAGAGTCTCAATATTCGACTACTCGATCGAATATCAAATCCCATTATAGTCTATGGGAAAAAATGCTCGTTTCAGAGGAAACCAGTATTCGACTACAGGAGAGTCACCAAGTCCATGAATAGCAGGAGGAGAGTGTTTAGGAAGAGCGCTGTGCTGTTAAAGCACACAGACCCCATAGACTATAATGGGTCCGTGTGCTTGCAGCTCACTGCCCGCACAAATGATTTGTGCAAGCAGTACGTGGCAAGCACACAGACCCCATTATAATCTATGGGGGTCCGTGCGCTTTAACTGCACAGTGCTTGCAGTTGCGCTGATATCCCGTTCAGGGGGGGTCCTCCTGTGGACTCATTCCGGACGGGAGGCAAGCGCTAATGTGAATCGGCCCTTACTAGTCCTGCAGAACCAGCATTGATTGGCCAAACGCTATACACTGTATAGCATTCGGCAAATCAACGCTGGTTCTGCAGCATTCTCGTCCTTGCTAGTCAGGAGAGCTGGCAGCTTGCTGTTACGAGGGAGCTTACTTTTTCTCATAGGAATGCATTGTCCAGTGTTGATTGTCCAGTGTACAGCATTCGGCCAATCAACGCTGGTTCTGCCAGAGGCTCATCTGTGAGGAGGCGGAGTCTAAGATCGGACCACAATGGAGACTGCTGTGGTCTGATCTTAGATTCTGCCTCCTCACAGACGAGCCTCCGGTAGAACCAGCATTGATTGGCAGAATGCTGTACACTGGACAATCAACGCTGGTCAATGCATTCCTATGAGAAAAAGTAAGCTCCTGCATAACGCAAGCTGCCAGCTCTCCTGATAGCAAAGACGAGCCTGCTGCAGAATCAGCGGTGATTTGCTGAATGCTAAACACTGTATAGCATTTGGCCAATCAATGCTGGTTCTGAATCGAATGTTTACTGCGAATAGCGATAGTATTCGAACGAGTACGAGTATTTCGAATACCGTAGTATACTCGATGTAATACTACTCACTCATCTCTAGTATCAATCACTACCGCGGGGGTCTCAAAGATCCTTTGACCACATAAAATATATTAATGTTGTGAATAACTCAGAGTAGATAGGGGCCCCAGGACAGATTTTGCACTGGGGCCCTGGAACATCCAGTTATGTCTCTGGCTATACTGAAACCAATTTGATTCTTTCTCAACTAGCAAAATTTCCCAGAGTTAGGCCCTTGACTCCTGCAGTGGCTGTTGGATCTGGCCCACAAACGTACCTTCTACAGTAGATTGCAACATGAGAAGTAACCTCGGGAAAACTGCCCAAGTACCAGCTGTAGATTTGTGGCCCTGTAATTTATAGTATAGACACCCCAGAGGGCAGCAGAAGAAAGGAACTACTCGTTTTCATAAATGAATAGTACAGGGGAATAAAAGAAACTCTGTAATATATCTTATTGAAGAAATCTGTCTTGTTCTTCATTTATAAGGCTCACCTCACACACAGAAGTCTATGGAGAGGGGAGAGGGAGGAGTAGGCTGTTAACTGATTTATTGGGACAGAATTATGATGCCACTTTCTGGCATACAAGGCAAGTTGAAATTATTTTGTGCAAATCTGTTTTTGGCCAAAACATTTGCAACTTTTTCTTTTTTGCATACCCTCCCCACTTTCCTGAAAAGGGGCTTTGCAAGGGCAGGGCATGCTTTGAAAAAAAAAAAAACAGTCTTCATAAATCTACTCTATTGACCCATTCTGTGCAGTGGTAAAGTCTTATCTTGAAGATATAGCAGTGTAAGCAGTGTACCAGAGTGTAGCAGCTGCCGTGTATCTTTTCTAGCAGTCTCCTCCTCCCCTTCCCCTCTCCATAGACTTCTATATCCTAAGTAAAGCAGAAACATGAGACCCCACCAGCCCCTTCTCAAGTGTCATGTGTGTACCCCTAATATGCCCATATTATATATATATAGACATGCTATATTATGTTTTTTATGTCCCCAACCATAACATTGTACTCCGATAACTGGTAACGGGGGGCAGATCCCACAGAGAACAGGGGTGGACGTAATCAGGAATAAATAAATCTCAAGTATCGGTTTTTGTTTTGTTCTTTTGGGCTATTAAATTCTAAGTTTACGAGTCGAAAAAAAAGTTTTATTTGCAGTAAAAACCCTACATTTATATTTAAATTTTCCTCCTAAACATTGTAAAAATGGAGCCGTTGCCTATGTAAGTCACCCGACATGAAGTGCCCACAGCAGCCGGCTGGAAGAGATGATTGAACCAGACAATTTAACATTCAGCAGCAAAGTTTCCTCCCTGACTCATGATATTCCATAAAACAGCCACTAAGATGTCACTATGACTTATACATGTTGTTCTAGAAAATTTCCCTGTGAGAGGGAAACGTGTTTAGGGCAGGGAGAGAAATATTCCTCTGGCGTGGAAATACCCGGCCATCACTTTGTCTTTGTTTCAAGCCTCTTTTTTATTACTGTTATTGCAATGATATTTTGAAAATTTTGGAAATAAAGAATTGTAATATGGGAAAGAGAACAGACGGGTATTCATTTATCATCCATTATGTATATAGCGCCAACATACTCGGCAGCTCGGCACATCCATCCAAGTGTTCCCGGGGACCTACAGGCTAATTCCTATATGTCAGGCTTCAGAGGTTGTTGTCAGTATCGGGGGCCACGGGGTGTGGGGGGCCCGTTACCATCTGAGGGTCAGAAGTGGAGGGTCTAACAGAAAGGAATATTGAGTGAGACTAAGAATGAAAATTAGCATACAGTATATACATACACTACATATAGAAAATATATACAGTCGCCTGCCAAGCCACAACCCCCAACATGCCCTGAACAAGGCTCAAATAAAAGGGCCATTGAGTGTGACAGAGCGGGACATGAAGGAATGGAGAAGCGCAATAAATAACTCCAAGAAACTCACCATGTACCAGTCACTGCAAAGAGACTACACCATGGCCACCTACCTGGAGAGAATACGCCACCCCAAACACAGACAGACCCTGAGCCGGTACAGACTGAGCGCCCACAGCCTAGAGTGTTATGTCAGTCCAGGTAGCTGCAACGGGGCTAAGGGATTGCAGTGGGGAATCTCGCCCTGCACTACTCCCACTAGCTAACCCGGTCCCTGCCTCACGGGTGTAGGTCGGCTGTTCTCAGGCTAAACCTGACCCCGACAGCTCCTCTCTCACTGACACCGTAGGCCTAGAGGGAAGTGGGAGAAGGAATGCCCTATAAGATCTCTAGGGACTGGAGACTAAAGGGGGTCACCCCTAACGAACAAGTGAAGCTGCTACTGACAGGGACTGACAAGGGTGTGCGCTGACTAACAACACAAGCAGCACACAGGAAACATGTAGGAAAGGAATTCCCCAAACCAATATGGGAAGGAACCGTACACTAGGAAACAAACACAGGGAAACTGAGTAGAAATCAAAGGATAAGGCAATTCACTCACACAGTCAATTATACACAGAGGGAGGATTGGTGAACACAGAAGGGAAAACACACAAACCAACTTGTTCACCCAAAACCTCCCAAAAACCAACCACGGAACTTCCTCTATCCAAGATAACCACCTACTCCTCCTGCTAAGGCCTAGCTCTGTAAAAGCGACACTCAGCACAGAACCATGGGAGGCATGGGTTTAAATACAGAGAAGAGACCACTCCTCCCAGGTGCAAATGGGAGGACAGACTAATGAACCAGGAAATCAAGCTGCCTACCAACAGTGCGTGCGAGCAAGTCAGAAGGTGTGCACCAATACCCACGACACAAAATACTCCTAACAGGATCCTCCCCTCAAGGAGAAGACTCCGGATTCTCTAGGAGCATCCTTCTTCGGGAACTCCTTGTGGAATTTCTCCACGAGTCTGGGGGCTGACATATCCGACTCCAGAACCCAAGAATTATCTTCAGGACCGTATCCCTTCCATGCCACCAGATACCGTAGCTTCCCCCGAACATATTTGCTATCCAGAACTCGGGATATCTCATACTCCCCGGACTCAGAAACTGGTGGAACTTTAACTGGAGACGTTCCCTTCTTGGCCTTCTTTAACAAGGAGACATGAAACACCCGGTTTATCTTCCACCTTTTAGGTAGTTGCAGCTGCGCCGCCACTTCATTTACCATCTTGATGATCTTAAAAGGACCCACAAACCTGGGACTCAGCTTCTTGCTAGGAACCTTCAACCTGATATTCTTGGTGGACAACCAAACCATCTCACCAGGGAAGAACTGCAACTCCCCTCTCTTCCTATCCGCCTGGACCTTAGCCTGGTGCGACGCCCGCACCAGATTCTCTCGGATACGGGACCATACCCCTTGCAGCTTTTTAGAAAATAGCTCCTCCTCCGGAACTGGGGACGAAATGGAAGAAAATACTCCGAAAACAGGATGTCTACCACCGGAGCAAAAAAAAGGTGTGGTACCTGTGGCGTTGGAATCATGGTTGTTTAAGGAAAATTCTGCCAGGGGAAGAAAGTCAGCCCAATTATTCTGATTCTCTCGAACAAAACACCTCAAAAACTGTTCCACATCCTGATTCTTCCTCTCTGTTTGCCCGTTAGACTCCGGGTGAAACCCGGAGGAAAACGACAGAGTAACTCCCAACCTGCTGCAAAAAGCCCGCCAGAATTTAGCCACAAATTGCGGACCCCTGTCCGAAACGATATCCTCAGGAAGACCATGCAACCTTACAATTTCTTTAATAAATGCCCCTGATAGTGTCTTGGCACATGGCAGCCTGGAAAACGGGATCAAATGGCACATTTTCGTGAAGCGGTCAACGACTACCCAAATGACCGTGAAACCCTTAGACACTGGAAGGCCCGTGATGAAATCCATAGACAGATGAGTCCAAGGTGCCTTAGGAGGTTCTAACGGATGTAGAAGACCGTGGGGACGGGTATGCGACGCCTTGGCTCTTGCACAGACCGAACAATTTTGAACAAACTGCAAGACATCCTTACTCCACCCTGGCCACCAAAAATTCCTAGACACCAATCTCATGGTCTCTGAAACCCCCGGGTGACCAGCAAGAACCGACTCGTGACACTCCCTCAGTAGACTTTGTCGGAGAGTAGTTGGGACAAACAGCTTGTTTCTAGGTATCTTGGAAGGTGCAGCGTGTTGCGCTTCGATCAAGGCTTTCTCCAATTTCGTGCCCAATACTGCTACCACCACTCCATCCCCAAGAATAGTGGCCGGCGCCTCTCGTTCCTCCTCAGTCGACATATACCGGGATAAAGCATCAGCCTTAACATTCTTTGAACCCGGCACATAAGTCACGGTAAAATGGAACCGCGCAAAAAATAGAGCCCATCTGGCCTGCCGTGCATTTAATCTCTTCGCCGACCCAAGATAAACCAAATTCTTGTGATCGGTAAATACCTGGACTGGCCTTCTGGCCCCCTCCAGGAAATGACGCCAATGTTCGAACGCTAGTTTTATTGCCAGTAGTTCTCTATCTCCGATGTCATAATTCCGTTCAGAGGCAGAGAATTTCTTAGAAAAGAAGGCACAGGGATGCGTACCCTCCTCGAACTCCTGAGAAAGTACTGCACCCACCCCCACCGAGGAGGCATCCACCTCCACTCGGAAGGCCAACCTCTCATCCGGCTGTCTCAAAATGGGAGCGGAGGAGAATCGCTTCTTCAATTCTTCAAACGCGGCTAGCGCCTCTGGCGACCACTTAGCACAGTCAGCCCCCTTCTTAGTCAAGTCCGAGATGGGTTTCACAACCTCAGAAAATCCCTTAATAAACTGGCGATAATAGTTGGAGAATCCCAAGAACCGTTGGACCGCCTTTAGGTTCTCAGGTCGCGGCCACTCCAAGACTGCCCTGACCTTCTCAGGATCCATCTCGAACCCCTTGTCCGATAGGATATAGCCAAGGAAACATAATTTATTGACCGCGAACACACATTTCTCCAGCTTAGCACTTAATTGGTTAACCCTCAGGAGATTTAAAACCTCTCTCACTCTCTCCCAATGAGTCTCCAAATCCGGGGTGTAAATGAGTATATCGTCCAGATAGACCACAACCCCCCTCCCTATGACGGCACTTAGTACATCATTAATAAAATTCTGAAAAAACGCGGGCGCATTGGTTAGACCGAAAGGCATCACAAGATTCTCAAAGTGTCCTAGGGGTGTGTTAAACGCTGTTTTCCACTCATCCCCCTTCTTGATTCTCAGCAAGTTATACGCCCCACGTAAATCTATTTTACTAAACCAGCGAGCTCCCGTAATCTGGCTGAAAAGATCCGAGATCAACGGAATGGGATAGGGATTCCGCACCGTGATTTTATTAATCTCCCTAAAATCCAAACAAGGGCGCAACCCTCCATCTTTCTTCTTAACAAAGAAAAACCCCACTGCTACTGGGGACTTAGATGGGCGAATATGCCCCACCTCTAGACTCCCCTCAATATACTCTTTGAGCGCCTCCCTCTCCGGAATAGTGAGATTGTACAACCTTGTCTTGGGTAACACTGCATTAGGTATAAATTTAATCGAGCAATCATAGGTGCGATGTGGTGGTAATGTCTTGGCTGCCCTTTCCTCAAAGACCTCCCTGAACTCACATATTTCTTGAGGCAAATTATCTATAGACAAGGACATCACGGATATGGGCAGACATCGACCATTACACCCCTGCCCCCAAGAAACTACTGTCTCGGTCTCCCAGTTGATAATAGGGTTATGCTGCTTCAGCCAGGGCCACCCCAACACTACTTGTGCTGGTAATTTAGACAACAAGAACAAGTCAATCTCTTCCCTGTGGCCACCCACAATAAACTCCAGACCCTCCACCTGTTTGGAGATGACAGATTGCTGTAGAGGGGTCTTATCAATAGCCCACACCGGTATCTGAGACTTCAAGACCAAAGGACTCACCCTTAGTTGCTCACAAAACTCTGAGTCAATAAGGTTGACTGCCGAACCACAATCAACCAAAATCCGGCACTTCTGCCCATTTACCCACCCATCAAGGGTCAACCCGGCAGTCTGAGTACAGGAAATATGCACACCTCCCTCCTTAGTAGGTTTTCTCCCCTTACTCTCAATAGACCTGGGGTTATTACCCTCCTTGGCGAACCATTCTCTGGAGGGGCATACCCTTGCTAAATGTCCCATTCCTCCACACACAAAACAGCGTACGGTGCGGGACCCTTCACTCTTGGGTCTAGCACTTCGCACAGTGGCCCCAATCCGCATGGGTTGGTCCCCCGGGTCCTCTCCAAAAACAGAGAATTGAGGAGGGCTAACCCCCCCAGGACTCTTGTCTCCACGCTCCCGGAGGCGCCGTCCAACTCTAATTGCCAGCTGCATGGCCTCATCTAGATCTCCAGGAACAGGGTGAGAAACTAGATGATCTTTAACCTGGTCCGAGAGCCCTGTCTCAAACTGACTAAGTAGAGCGGGGTCATTCCAGTGTACTTCTGCTGCCCACCTACGAAACTCTGTGCAATATTTCTCTATAGCGTGATCCCCTTGCACCAAACGTCGTAGGTTATACTCAGCCGTGCGTACCCTGTCTGGGTCGTCATACAGTAACCCCATTGTGGAGAAAAACGCCTCTACAGTTAGTAAGCTAGCTGAGTCGGCTGGTAACGAATGTGCCCAGATGAGGGGATCATCTCTCAATAAAGTAATAATAATCCCAACTCTCTGTACCTCAGAACCGGAGGAAAACGGCCGTAGCCGGAAATACAAAAGACAGTCCTTTTGAAATCGGAAAAAATCTGACCTCTTACCTCGGAAGGGTTCAGGTAAGCTGACTTTTGGCTCCAGAGGCCGACCCACAGGGGCGCTACTCACCTGCCTCTGTATGCCCTCCACCTGAGAGGCTGTGTGTTGAGCCAACTGCTGTACTTGAGATACGCCAGAAGCTTGGATGGCATCCATTCTTAGCTTGATCCCCTCCATCTCAGTGGAGATCTGCTGCACCGCCTGGTACAACTGTTTCAGGTCCGTCATAATGCAAACGAACCTTTTTTTTTTTTTTACCGGCTGAGTGTACTGTTATGTCAGTCCAGGTAGCTGCAACGGGGCTAAGGGATTGCAGTAGGGAATCTCGCCCTGCACTACTCCCACTAGCTATCCCGGTCCCTGCCTCACGGGTGTAGGTCGGCTGTTCTCAGGCTAAACCTGACCCCGACAGCTCCTCTCTCACTGACACCGTAGGCCTAGAGGGAAGTGGGAGAAGGAATGCCCTATAAGATCTCTAGGGACTGGAGACTAAAGGGGGTCACCCCTAACGAACAAGTGAAGCTGCTACTGACAGGGACTGACAAGGGTGTGCGCTGACTAACAACACAAGCAGCACACAGGAAACATGTAGGAAAGGAATTCCCCAAACCAATATGGGAAGGAACCGTACACTAGGAAACAAACACAGGGAAACTGAGTAGAAATCAAAGGATAAGGCAATTCACTCACACAGTCAATTATACACAGAGGGAGGATTGGTGAACACAGAAGGGAAAACACACAAACCAACTTGTTCACCCAAAACCTCCCAAAAACCAACCACGGAACTTCCTCTATCCAAGATAACCACCTACTCCTCCTGCTAAGGCCTAGCTCTGTAAAAGCGACACTCAGCACAGAACCATGGGAGGCATGGGTTTAAATACAGAGAAGAGACCACTCCTCCCAGGTGCAAATGGGAGGACAGACTAATGAACCAGGAAATCAAGCTGCCTACCAACAGTGCGTGCGAGCAAGTCAGAAGGTGTGCACCAATACCCACGACACAAAATACTCCTAACATAGAGATGGAGACGGGGCGATACAGGCAGACGTACAAGCCACGGGAGAACAGACTGTGCCAGCACTGTGACCGGGGGGCCCTAGAAGACCAGACCCACTTCCTGCTACACTGCACCAAATACTCAGCTGTGAGGGCCGTCTACTACCAAAGACTCTCTGCCCACATCCCAGACTTCATATCTGCAGACGAGAAGAGGAAACTCTACATCCTACTGGGAGAAGAAGAGGCCACTGTGGAGATCGCTGCCCAATACGTGTCCAGCTGTCACCAAACAAGAGGAAGATGAGACTCCATGGACTGTTATACCCCAAACCACCTGCCCCACCCCACCATATAGCGGTCACCAACTAAGAGGAGGATGAGACTCCACGGACTGTTATACCCCAAACCACCCACCCCACCTCCCCATATAGCGGTCACCAACTAAGAGGAAGATGAGACCCCAAGGACTGTTATATGCCATTAGTGCCCCTTCTAATCACCCATCCACCTCCATATGCCCCAACCCAACCCCCTCCACCACAATACCAACCACTCTCTTTGCTTTGGTAATTCCAAATATATATTCGGACGTGCCAATAAAGCTTTTTTGATTTGATTTGACATATATAAGTACAGTACATATAGAACATAAATGCCATATACACATACATACAATAAATACATAGTACATACATACAATCAGTACATACATACACACCATACCAAGGGTACATACATGCATATGATACATAACTAAATGAAAACATATAGTAAATATCATACATACATACAGTACATACAATAAATGCATACAGTACATACATAGAGCACATAACATATATAATACATTATATTAGAGACACCATTTAGTAGAACTTCCTTTGGTCTTCAGACCTGCAGTAGTTTCTTGTGGATTCCTCTAGATGTTCAGATCATTCGACCCCTGCGGACAGGATAGCGTCTTACAAGTGCCGCCAATTAGATGGAAGTTCTCACATGTTCTGGAACAGCCTGTTCTTCCATGTCCTAGAAATGCCCTAAAGGATTGAAATCTGGGGACTGTGAAAGTCAGGCAAGCAAGGAAATCTCTGTGTCATGTTCCTGGAACCAATCCATGACATCACGACCCTTGTGACATGGCGTATTATCCTGCTGAAAGTCTCCTTGTGAACAGATGCCTCCAGGAATAAACTTGATCGGCCGCAATGCTTAGATAAGCCCTACTGTCCAAAAGTCATCCAAAGTTATCCAAGGACCTCGCGTGTGCCAAGAAAACTTTCCTACACCATTCCTCCACCTCCACCAGCCTGAACTGCTGACACCAGATAGGATTCACATTGCCTGCACCAACTTCTGAGCTCCCAGAAATCTGAAGACAGCCGACCAGAAGGTGTTTCTCCAATGCTCAGTTACACATTTTGCCTGTTAGGATGGTCCGGGGCCTCTGCTGTGCTGCACGGAGGCGCTCGACCCAATCCCTGTCCAGAGCCGGGACTTCTGCTGGTTCCAGCACTGGGGTAGGCCGGAGGCCTCCACCTGAGTATACGGAGGTTCCGGTATACTGGCAATTGCCGGGACTGGCAATTCCGGGGTCAGGGGCGTCAGCGGCTGGCCTGAGACTATTTAGGCCTCATTTTGGTTCTGGCCCGCCACTGGTTATTCGTTTACCCCACGGTATCACCTCCCTAGCGACGAGCCCTCCTGTTTTCCTCCTTGCTCCCTGTCACCCGTCTCCTGCCTCCTATCCCTGTACTTGGATTCCCTGGATATGTTTGACCTGGCTTGCTTTACAGACCTCTCCTCTGTGATCCTGATATGTTACCTTCCTGACCTCCTGTGTATGACCTTTTGGCTTTCTCCTGACCTCCCTTTTTGGATCCTGATTTGGCTACTCCACTGACCTGCTGTGTATGACTCGGCTCTCCTGACTTTGCTTTTGCCTCTTGTTTCCCTCTGCTACCATGTGACCTCCAGTTGACGACTCGCCTCGCTTGACTACGAATTTGCTCCTTTGGTTTCCGCGTGCCTTCCTTGGATTACCTTCCTGCACTTCTGCCATCCTGAACCATCCTGCTCTTCTGGACTTCACTCCAAGGTTAGTGTCTGAGTATTTCTGGGTCTTCCTACTTGGGGTTCGCTGGGTGTTAGTCGCTCTCTGGGCATTTGCAGATCTGGGCCCTGGACATTGACCAAGTCCAATTCCACCATCAGGAGCTCTGGCGAAGAACTCCGAGACATGGTTCCTCTCCGGTTAGGAGAGCGGGGCACACCCAGGACTGTTTTTGCCTCAGCACTTGGGAATTCTAGTTGCCCAGGACTTTACAGAGCTGTTTGTTGCATCAGGTTCCTAACATTGGCCTTTTTGCCTCAGACAGCCATAGCTTTGAACATAGTTGTCTTCTTCTCTTATAGTCCATCTGTGCTAAGGAGCAAAAAGGTGCAGATTAGCATTGTATTTGTAGCAATTTATTTTGATGGATTCTTGACACCTTCATCTGACCAGTATTACTGATGACTTGTTTCCACCCACAGAATTGGAAGAGACTCCATAGTATAATAATTTCACATTTGCTATATTCTCCATACCACTAGAAAACCACCGGCCCAGACTAGTCCAGAGCTGATCATCTCTTCATTTATGTTAATAGGCATTTCCCTGGCAGAATTTTAATGCCTATGGTGTCTTTAGGAGGATGAATAGGACTATGGTTATCATCCATTATTTATATAGTGCCCACATATTCTGCAACTCCCTGGGGACCTGCAGTCTATTTCCTCAGAATTCATAGACCATTGTGAGAATCGCGCGGCACTGAGCAGATAGCAGGGGCCACTGAGCGCTTGGGACCCATGGAAATCTGAGAGTCAGGAGCAGTGGCATAACCAGGAATGTTTGGGCCCCAAGTTGAACATGAGAGAGACCCAGGGGAGGATACAAACACAAAAAACCAATGTTACTTACCTCTCCCTGTCTCCGGCGCACTCCCTGCTACTTTCTGTCATCTTCAATGTTCATGGCACATGACACATGAACCAGGCTGGCGTCGCTATGCATAATGACATCGGCCTGGCCCATGTGACCTCTGTGATGTCCCCAAACAGGACGGCAGCCTGCCAGAGCGAAGGAGAGGTAAGTAACAGTGTTTTTTTTTTATGTTCCCTCACCTCTCCTGGCCCTGAAACCATTATATTCTGGGTCTGAAAAGACCACAGATTATAATGATAGCAGTGTGTGTTGGGGTTTGCAGGCCCGTGGCCCTGCTAACCAATCCCCGCTCCTGATCATAGCCACCTTCACTTCTGCAGAAGGGGAAGCACAGGTTGCTGTTAGCAGAAGTGGGGATCAGTAAGTAAATACGGAAATACGGCCTGTTACCTGCTGGAGTTACTCCAGCAAGTAACGGCCTATTAACAAAAAACCCCACAATGGGGCAACCCGGTGGCTCAGTGTTTATAACTGCAGCCTTGCAGTGCTGGAGTCCTGGGTTTGAATTCTGCGAAGGACAACATCTGCAAGGAGTTTGTACATTCTCCCTGTGTTTGTATTTCCGCTCATACTCCAAAGACATAATGGTAGGGGAAAAAACATAGATTTTGAGGCCTATATGGGGCTCACAATCTATATATTAAAACCCCCCCCAAAATATCAGAGGCCTTCCAGGCCCCACTAATGTCAACTGTTACTAGTGTAACAGGCCAGACTATAAGATAAGATAAGATAATCCTTTAATAGTCCCACAGTGGGGAAATTTCAGTATGTTTCAGCTGCATAGTAATACAGATACATGATAATACACAGTAAATATTGCAGAAGTAGTAGACACACATATGCTGAGAAGAGGAGATATACTAGGAGTCCATAGCAGCAAGGAACAGAGAAGAAAGAAGGAGGACATTCATAATCATTAGTTCTCTGTGCGGAGTGTCTTCGCTTGGTCTGATGTAGATTATACAGCCTGGTCGCGGTTGGAAGGAAGGACTTGCGATAGCTCCTTCTCACACTTGGGGTGAAGCAGACGGTCACTTACAGTGCTGCCAAGTCCCATCAAGGTCCCATACATGGGGTGGGATTTGTTCTCCCGCATGGAGGTCATCACAGACAGTATCCTTCTGTCACCCACCACCTGTACTGGGTCCAGGGGGTCCCCAGGACAGAGCTGGCCCTCCTGATCAGCCTGTCAAGCCTATTTCTGTCCCTGGTTGATATACTGCTCCCCCAGCAGGCTACACCGAAAAAGATGGCTGAGGCAACCACAGAGTTGAAGAAGGCCCTAAGAAGTGGCCCCTGGACTCCGAAGGCCCTCAGCCTCCTGAACAGGTAGAGTCTGCTGTGGCCCTTTCTGTGCAGCGCCTCCAGGTGATCAGCCCAGTCTAGTTTATTATTGAGGAGCACACCCAGATACTTATAGGTCCTGACTATCTCAATGCATGTCCCTTGGATCTCCACCGGGATCGGAGCACCTCTACGTTTACTAAAGTCCACCACCATCTCCTTGGTCTTCCCAGCATTAATCCTGAGCTGGTTCTGCTGGCACCAATCTACAAAGTCCCAGTTTAAGTCTCTGTATTCCCTATTGTCGCCATCAGTGATAAGGCCTACTATAGCAGAGTCATCGGAGTACTTCTGTAAGTAACAGCTGGATGAGTTGTGCCTAAAGTCAGCAGTGCACAGTGTGAAGAGAAATGGGGCAAGAACTGTACCTTGTGGTGCCCCCGTACTACAGATCACAGTGTCAGACACACAGTCCTGGGCTCTCACATACTGAGGGCGGTTTGTCAGGTAGTCTAGGATCCAGTTGGACAGGTGATGGTCCACACCACCAAGGTTCAGCTTCTCCCTCAGTAGTCCTGGCTGAATGGTGTTGAACGCACTGGAGAAATCAAAGAACATTATTCTCACAGTATTCCCTCAGGCCAGACTATACCCGGGGTTAAATTGGCCTAGGCTAGATTATACCCCGGGTATATTTTGGCCTAGGCCAAATTATACCCAGGGGTATAAAATAGCCTAGGCCAAAGTATACCCCTCCAGGCCAGATTATACCCCAGATTAAATTGACCTAGGCTAGAATATACCCCAGGTATATTTTGGCCTAGGCCAAACTATACCCCGGGGTGTAAAATAGCCTAGGCCAAACTGTAACAGGCCAGAGTATACCATCAGGCCAGACTATAACCAGGGTTAAATTGGCCTAGGCTAGATTATACCCTGGGTATATTTTGGCCTAGGCCAAATTTTACACCCCGGGGTATAGTTTGGCCTAGGCCAGTTTATACCGGGTTTAGTTTGGCCTAGGCCAGTTTATTCCCTGGGATATATTCTTGTCTAGGCCAAATAATACCCAGGGTTAATCTGGCACAGGGTTACTTTGGCCTGTAACACCGGGCCCTGTGGCAGCCGCTACTGCTTTTGCCCTGATATTTAAGTCACTGGTCAGGAGAAAATGAGGATTTCAAAAACAGAAGAAGCAAAAAAAAAAAAAAAAAAGACAGTGTACAGTACATATACTGCGCCAGGTCGTTGTATACTTCATTTATGGTTGCAGCATTGTAGATGGCCTGGTCTGTACAAAATAGTTGACCCAAAGTTTGATTTCTTTTGACACTATTAGAAACTTCTGATTCACTATCACACTCTCAGGTGAAGACATTTTTTATGTCTTTGGATATGAATTTTTTTTGTTTGACGTTACCGTTACACATCTGACGGGGTTCCGGTCCTGAATTTATGAAGATACCGTAGGCATTAAAATTCAGGCCGGGAAATACATATTAACACAAATGACCAAGATGATCAGTCTGAGAAAATAACACACCATTCTACCCGCCATATGTCACCACGTAATATCACTAAAAATATCAATTTAGTCAGGAGAAAAATAATGGTTCTCCTCGATAGACAGATGGTTGTACTTCAGCCATGACCGTTCCTGATGTATATTATTTTCTTTGATGGATATGTTTCAAAATGAACATTCTGAGCCCGTAAGAAATATATAATGCGTCGTACCCTCACATGTAACGTCTATTTTATGGCCCAAAATCATCATAACGCATAGACAATATATTAGCTCAACATATGATATCTACAATGTAAGATATCTGCAAGACAAAAATTTTATTCAAAAGATTCCAAAGTATTTAGCAAAAATATCAATGCAAAAAAAAAATATAAAACATGAATATATATAAAATATAAAAACATAAAAACATGAATTTAATTTTTATTGCCTGCAGTTTTGAATACTTCCATAGAGATTTTGGAAAAGGATTTCATTTTGATCAGCCAAAACCTGGAGTAGAGCAAAAAAAAAAAAAGAAAAAAAGAAAGAAATATAAACTAAATAATATTTGTAGTATTTTTTTTTTTTTTTCATCCATTTCCAAACTTAAAAGTTTGAAAATTAAGACGTTACAGCATTGACCTTTTCAGTTTTCTGCAGCCCACTTGTCAGCTTTGCTTTGTAGACTGGGACTGTATTTGCAGAGTCATCTCAATATCTTCATAGGAGGGGGACCATATACATCCGGGTGCTTGGCAACTAACTCCATGGCTGCCGATAGGCCAGTATTACTGCTACTGGCGTCAGGGGCCTGGCCAAATTGAAACATGGGGGGGGCCCGGTTTTGGCCCGCCACCGTGTGCCGGCCCCCTGGTGCCCGCAGCAGTCATTGTGCCCAGTGAGCAGCGCCGAGCTCCAGCTCCTCGCACAGGTGCAGTACTACCCGTATTGAAGCCGGCAAGCAGGAGTACTGCACCTGTGCGAGGAGCTGGAGCTCGGCGCTGCTCACTGGGCAGGGCCCAGGGACATCATTTATAGGTACAACCTGCAATATAAAGTAGTTTTAAAATGGCGGGGGGGGGGGGGGGCAGACACTTAGGCTGTATGGGGCCCCAAAATTCCTGATGGCGGCCCTGACTAACTCTGCAAGGTCATGACAAGCACAAGATCATGAAGCTGTATGTGCAAGGAGGCAGCAGTTATTAAAGAGGACCTTTCATGTCTTCGGACACATGCGGTTTTATATACCGCTAGAAAACCGACAGTGCACTGAAGTCGGCTTTACCGTTATGTGTCCCGGATGCTGTTACCAATAGCTCTTTAGTGTCAGAAGGGCATCTCTGCCAGTACAGGAATGCCCCTCCTGACAGTACTGTCCGTAGCTCTATACTGTCAGAGGGGGCGTTCCTTACTGCCCAGGGATGATGCTGACAGTACTCGTCCATAGACGAGTACTAGGCAGGCGTTCCTCACCGCTCAGCGTCATGGTTGGGTGGTAAATGACGAACCCCTCTGACAGTACAGACCTACGGAACTACTGTCAGGAGGGGTGTTCCTCACAGACTGTCAGAAACGCCCTTCTGACAGTGAAGAGTTACTGTAACAGCGCCAATATCTTTTCGCCCGGGGCACATAACGGGAAAGCCAATAGTGCTCTGAATTCAGTGCACAGAGCTCAAAGAATAAAGCTATGGAAGCTTCGTAACTGCATGTTGGTCAGGTGATCTTCTATGGGCCAGGATCGGCTGGGTCCTAGTAGTCACGGACGTCTCTATTGTGCGGCCTGGATAAGGCCCCATAGTAACACTATGCACATATATAAGGATACGTGTGCAGCTCTTCTGTCACTTCCGTGTCTTTGGGGACAGGGCTGTACAGGAGAGAAGAATATCTTCAAGTCCCTCCAGGGACTTTTTTTTATTTTATAAAAGTATTCTTGTTTTTCTTCTACTTGAACATGTTAATTTTCCTTCCATAAAACAACCTTTTCCTGAGATTAAAGTGAGACACGATTCTCAGTAAATGAAGAAGTCTTTGAGTCGCTGCAGAATAAACAGAAAACATATCAAAGGGAATTTCAGCGCCGTTTATTTTTGGGAACGTTCCGGCTTTTTGAGGCAAATCTATTAGTTATTTAATAATACTTTTATTGTTCTTGTACTTTGCAGAACAAACCAGGTTTTTGTGCAGAAGATTAGAAGTCATTTGGTGTCACCTGTTGCTGTAGAGATATTTCTTGGCGTCTGGCTGCATCTAGACAGTCGGCGATGTCTGAATGGGGATGAATAAGGAAGAAATGAAGAGATTATCGTCATACAAAATCTTCCAGTGCCCTAAGGGATGGGCTGTACAGAGCTCGGCTAAGTGTCCTCCCCCATAGTTGAGGAACGCTCAGCCCAATTCTCCTAAGTGCCAGCAGTTTCTCATGACTTGTCTGCAGAATACCAACACTTCCGTAAAGGACAAGGCCTGGCCTAACTGTCCCATAGGCCAACCACAGATCTGGGCTTCCGGGCTAAATGCACTCATCCCCTTGGTGCCAAACCAGTTCCTTATGTGTGCTCCTTTATACACCCCCATCAGCTGCTCATGGTCACGCCTCCTCCTTCTAGCATTCCTGCACCAATTGAGAGGACAGGGTGCAACTATCAAGTACCTCTCCCCACCAATCCATGCCACCTCAAGGTGGTTACAGTTGTTAAGGTCAGAGGCCGTGTTGATGACCAATTATCCAGTAATCCTGGGTAACTGTCATCGTCCTAATTAATGAGGCTGAGTGCCAGCAGTAAGGAGATGACACCAGACACACAATGTTGGTATTAGTTCCTCTCTCAGACGAGGAGGAAGAACACTGATGTAGTTTATTAAAGGCAACGTGGGGTTAAATAGCAGTAGACAAAGGAAGAGAGAAGAGAACAGGGTAAGTCCTTGCGTTCGTTCCTCATCTTAATCACACAAAGAAAGAAAGTTTAAACAGTTCCATATATAATCAGCTGCTCCCGGTCTTGGGTGGTATCTCTAAGGAATTGTCTCCTGGCAGAGAGTCAAGCACATGTATTCACTTGCACACAAAGGATGCCACTCTGATGTGCGGGCGCTATCTCGTCACATCACAATATTCCAGTTTCAAACATTAGCAACTATATCTAGCATTCAGCTTTTAAGGATAACAATGTTTTTCATACATTACATGATTATAACCTTCACACAATGAACAAATGTATACACCTGTACAAACTGTACATTAAGGATGATTTCACACGGGGTATTTTGGTCAGGATTTTGAGGCTGTATCCGCCTCAAAATCCTGACCAAAAAGTCGGCTCCCATTAAAATCAATGGGAGCCGGTCAGTTTGTCCCAGTTCCCGGAAAAAAGAATGGACATGCTCATTCTTCAGGTGGAGTCACCTCGCGAATCTACCTGAAGACACTCCCTCCTCCCGACTAGGACCATTCATTTGGGCCTAATCCGGAGCAGAGTGCGTGACTGCACTGCACCGGCATCCAGTTGTGGTTACCCATATTCTGGACTGGGTTCCGGTCCAAAATACCCCATGTGAACCCGACCTAAGGCAAACCAGAGGTGTTCTTACCTTAACAGGGTTGTCCAGTGACTATAACTTACCTGGTTCAGGTGTTTGTTGCTGCTTAGATCTGGGGGTGTTTCTGGTTGGTTCTGACCTCAGATCGTGTCAACGGAACCAGCCCCTGTTTTTAAAGGTTGTTAGTTACCCATACTATGAGGACTGGCTTTACAAACAAGAGAGAAAGGACGGAAGGGTGGAGAAGACAGAGGACAGGGGCTAGTTCAGATCGTGTGACCTGGGTCAGACCCTGCTGCAGAAGACACCTGGACCAGGTACGTCAATTTCACATCCCTTTCCAACCCCCTTTAAGGGGTTGTCCTAACACCAACCTCGTGTACACTTTGGTTAAATCTACTTGAAAACCTAAAAACTTCCTGATGAATATGCAGGGATATCCATGTTTTATTCTATTTAGTACCATAAAGGATTCAGTTGAGTTTCCCACATTTGAGGAAATCACAGGGGTTAATTCACCTGAAGTGCAAAGATTGGACCTCACCCTGGGAAGATCAGCCAGAAGTGAAAAGCAGGCGCCATTCTCGTCCATGTTTGTAGAGTATCCAAAATTATGGATAATGCTCAGGGGTGAACCTACCTTTTTCGGGAGGAGGGGGCGGGGTGGAGGGGGTGGGGTGGAGCAAAGGGGGGTGTGGCGGAGTGGCGTTAGCAGGCAGAGAGCAGGCAGGGACCTGCTTAGGCCGCTGGAGCAGTGTTGCGTCTACAGGGCCTCCCCTATCCACCGTTGGCTTCCCGTGCCGGGCTGCGAGATGGTGATGCTAAGCCAGTCCAGGACAGCTTGTCCTGGACTGTCTTAGGTAAGCAAAAATGTCGCCCCCCCCCCCCTCAGGTCGCCTCATGGGAGGTGCGGCGCTGATAATGCTTGTCGTAAGTGAATTGACTGGAAGCGACTTATGAAGTATACCAACACCTGCTCAACTACCCCAGTGGCTCCTATGTCTTATACGCCTCCTACATCGAGGTCACCCCCGAAACACCAAGAGGAAGCAGACCCCTGTGTGTTGTGTTCTCTCCTAACGCTACTTCCTCCGGGCCAGTAAAAGGATATGGTGGTGACACAAGTAAGAATCAATAGCCGCCATCTTGGGTTTACTCCACCTGTGTCATCTATCCATTGCTAGTCCTCAGCTTGTTGCAAACACCAAGATGTATTCATGTTTATTCATACAGAATGGTTGTTTTATGAGAGACTGAATAGTTGCATTTTCTGGGACACAAACCAAAATCCATCTCACCTCTTCTAGCATGTGAGAGGTGCGGGGGGTGCCTAGCAGCGTCTTGTAGATAATCCACACAATAGTGATTCCAGCATCACAACTGTGATGAAAAAACACTTAGTTCTATTGAATCGATCTAAAATGCATAGCATAATGGAGAACAAGGCTTCTTATGTGTTTCATAGCTATGACTAAGGGCCAAATTACGGTCTGAAACGCGTTAACAGTTCTGTTCTGTATTCCGCTATGTATTTTGTATCGATTGAATAGAACTAAGTGTTTTTATTTTGCATTATCTGGAGTTACAGGGATTGTCACAGGAGATCTGACTGCCGGGACAGCCATGATGACAGACTAATCGTTGACATTTATAGACTTCTATTGCCTCTTGTGCGGTGGCCGGCAGTAACCAATGCCAAAAACCAAAGACATTTCAAAAGCAGGCTCCCTTTTATATAGGCTCTGTTGCTTCAGCAAACTTTGCATAAATCAATAGTGCAAATGATTATAGAAACTTTTTTTAGACTGTTTACCTGCTGCCCCTTCCCCCTGAAAAACTGAGCTCTACTCTGAAAGTTCTACTAAATCCATCTTAAGAAGGTCACATGACTAAAGAAGTTATGGAGGAGTGAGTAGGAAGTACAGGAGGTAAGTGAAGAAAGGCAGGTTTAGTTTGATGCTGGAGCTGAATAGGAGCTTTATATCACAACAAAAGTGCTTAATTTATATCAGTGCATGTCAGTGCTTCTATGTATATGTCCTGCATTTTCCTAGGGATGTTTATGTGGGTTAAGTGAGTTATGGAGCAGATTCTCCCTTACTTACTGTGAGTATTGTATGTGTAGTCTTCTTGGACCATCTCAGAGAGGACTGCAAACTATGAGTGAGTTATGGAGCAGATTCTCCTTTACTTACTGTGAGCAGTGTATGTGTAGTCTTCTTGGACCATCTCAGAGAGGACTGCAAACTATGAGTGAGTTATGGAGCAGATTCTCCTTTACTTACTGTGAGCAGTGTATGGGTAGTCTTCTTGGACCATCTCAAAGAGGGCTGCAAACTATGAGTGAGTTAAGGAGCAGATTCTCCTTTACTTACTATGAGCAGTGTAAGGGTAGTCTTCTTGGACCAGCTCAGAGAGGACTGCAAACTATGAGTCAGTTATGGAGCAGATTCTCCTTTACTTACTGTGAGTAGTGTATGGGTAGTCTTCTTGGACCAGCTCGGAGAGGACCGAAAACTATGACTGAGTTATGGAGCAGATTCTCCTTTACTTACTGTGAGCAGTGTATGGGTAGTCTTCTTGGACCATCTCAGAGAGGGCTGCAAACTATGAGTGAGTTAAGGAGCAGATTCTCCTTTACTTACTATGAGCAGTGTAAGGGTAGTCTTCTTGGACCAGCTCAGAGAGGACTGCAAACTATGAGTCAGTTATGGAGCAGATTCTCCTTTACTTACTGTGAGTAGTGTATGGGTAGTCTTCTTGGACCAGCTCGGAGAGGACCGAAAACTATGACTGAGTTATGGAGCAGATTCTCCTTTACTTACTGTGAGTAGTGTATGGGTAGTCTTCTTGGACCAGCTCGGAGAGGACCGAAAACTATGAATTTAACAAGCAAAGGGTAATATTACTAAAACATGCAGAATATAAGTCAAATAATGACTACAACTAGTGTTACTATATGTACACATATAACAGCTTATCCTGAAAAGTCAAGTGAAATGACAGGTTTACTGTAAGGCTAGGTCATCAAAACCAGGTCAGGCGGGATCCAACATCTAGAACCCCCACTGATCAGTTGTCAAATGAGTGCCGCATTGTACAATGACTGTGCTTGGTATAACTCAGGCCCATTCATGTATATATACAGGTGTATACAGGCTATGTGACCAATGACCATGATTTAATGTGCCTTGTAAAGCAATACCCCTGACATAAGCCTTGAACCTAATGTGAACAAAGCCTTGTACACACGTGCATCCTGTCTACACGTCTCCTCGTATTAGAGATATATGATTTTTACGGTGTATTCCTGTTTATTCCACGCAGGTCAAGAACCATCGACCGTGCGCCATTCTTTATTGGAGACAATCTTCCGAGACTTCTGTTCTATATTTACCGCCTTGACCTCTAGAATGGATCTAAAATATAGATAAAGTATGTTAAATAGAATTATCTTCACTCATCTCCCTGTAGGTTCGGAGAACATCTTATTGTGATATATATTTCTCTTCTCGCTGCTTTATTTGATTTGCAGAATTTGCTGTCGCTTCTTATTTTCGCTGCAGTCTTTTGGAAACTACATGACAAGCAAAGACTGATTACAGCCCCGGAATGTAGAAAAAAATAGGAAAAAAAATGCTTCTCACGGATTCACGCCGGAGAAAGATTCCAAGAGCATTTCTACCGAAGATCAAGTATTAACCAGTGAATGGAAGCCCAGGAGTTATTCTGCTATTAGTGGACCCTTAGACATCACAGCCCTTAGGGGGCTTCGGGGCCGGCATTAGGGGTGTGACACATGTCACTACTCATGAGATGCCACTGGTCTTAGTGGTCTACACACCCGAATATTAAATTCCTGATCTGACTCGTTGTATTCAAGTGAGTGGACCTTGTAAAAATTTGCATAAAATTGGGCATTTTGGCCTATTATCTCGACACTCCCAGAGACTAAAATTTTTCCCTTGAAAAAGGATATTGGTAGGTACTAGAGATGAGCAAATAGTATTCGATCGAGTAGGTATTCCATCAAATACTACAGTATTCGAAATATTCGTACTTGATCGAGTACCACTCGCTATTCGAATGGAAAAATTCGATGCAGAACCAGCGTTGATTGGCCGAATGCTATACAGTCGGCCAATCAATGCTGGGGTTCTTCTCCAACCTTTAGAAGTCTTCTCCGCGCAGCGTCCCCGCGGCGTCTTCCGACTGTGCATGCCCACTCTACAAGAAAATGGCCGCTTTGACTGTAAGTGACGCTGCACGGAGAAGACTTCTCAGAGGATCCAGCCCGACCCTCACTCGTGGACTTGGTAAGTTCAATTTGACCGAACGTTGCCTACCCCTGAAACGAGCATTTTTCCCCCATAGAGTGTAATAGGATTCGATATTCGATTTGAGTAGTCGAATATTGAGGGGCTACTCGAAAAGAATATCGAATATCGAGTATTTAACTACTCGCTCATCTCTAGTAGGTAGAGTATTTCACAGCTATAGGACAGCGATTCCCAACAAGGATGACTTAGAAACGTTCAAGGGATCTGCAATAATCTGGTTGGGAACATGACTACATGTCTTCACGCAAAGTTATCGGTGTCCTTAGGAAATTTTTGTTTCCTTAGAAAAAATTATTTGGTAGGAGTGCCCCGAGGAAATTTTATTTCTCCCCAGGGGTGCCCAGAATCTGAAAAGGTTGGGAAGCACTGCCATAGGAGATGACTTTCTAGGCTACTGTCCACATGCAATACAATGATATCCTTTACCGATGGTTGCAGGGAATGGTCAATGGTTTACTTTGCAGGTTGTCCAGATAGCAGGTCATGATGATGACACACTGATCTGCAATGGCTGGCTGTAGAACGATGTCATAGTAAGCTATGACTAAGGAACAACATGTTCCAAAATGCGCCAGCCTCAGGATAATTCCTTGAAGTGATGTAAAACACATTATCTGGATCTTTTTCTGCCTTTTCTTCTGATTTATTGCCCGTCACCAAAGGGTGGAGGCCCGTGTATTGAAGATTTATCTCTGCGTCAGTCATGTGAGTTGGGCTGTATACACATCTTTACGATAATAATCGGAGACCCAGGGGAGGATTCAAACATAAAAAACACTGTTACTTACCTCTCCCTGGTTCTGGAGCACTTCCTGCAGATGTCGGCCATCTTCAATGATGGAAGAGAAGTCACTTGAGCCAGGCTTACGTCACGACATATAAGGACGCAAGCCTGTCCCACATGACGTCTGGGACGTCACAAAGTAGGCCTGAAGCATTCCGCAGCCAGGAGAGGTAAGTAACAGCATGTTTTATGTTCCCTCACCTCTCCTGGCCCTCTGGTCATTATACTTGGGGGCCTGAAAAGACCTGAAGTATAACGATAGCAGTGTTTGTGAGGTTCACGGGCCAAAGACGTTACTTACCGAATCTGGTTCTGCAGAAGGGGAAGTATCGGTGGTCGTGAGCAGGAGTCAGGATCGGTTAGTAAATAGGGCCCATGGAGTCACTCCAGCAGGTAATGGCCTATTAAAAAAAAAAAAAATTCACAGCGGTAGTGGCTGCCGCCGGGCCACCGAATGTCTCGGGTCTTGTGGCAGCCACTACAGCTGCTACCATGGTAGTTACACCTCTGTAGTCTGGGATTTCATCAGACCCCCAGAGTATAATAGGTGGAGGCCCAGTGGAAGTATGGAGAAATAACAAAGACTTATACTCAACTTGCTTTGCCTCTCCTAGGTGTCCTGTGATCCCGGGTGTTCTCTAAGGGCCCAAAGAGGACGCTATGGGACCACTGCACACTGCAACCGAGTCCAGGAGAAATTAAAGGCAAGGAACATGGAAGAGGACAAAAGAGGACGCTGAGGGACCACTGGACAATACAACCAGTAAGATTGTATATTATGTGTACTTACCTTCCCCGGGCTTCCATTTATAATACTCTGAGGTACTCTATAGTAGAGTATAGATCTAAAAATAACGGATAATTTTCTTCTGACACATTACTATGACATGTGATTTTACAATCTAGTTTATTTCACTATGTGACAGGCCCCCCAACCATTTGCCATTTATAATGAGCCCGAATGTCCTTTGTGCTTTCTCTGTTTCTAAGACTCCTATATCTACGCCCAGTGGCGTAACTAGGAATGGCGGGACCCCGTGGCGCACTTTTGACATGGCCCCCCCTCCCCAACCGACACCAACGTCGAAGACCTCGACCGGCCCCCTCCTCCGCACTCTATTATGTCCCTTACTGGCCCCTGTGCATAGTATTATGCCCCATAGTGGCCCCTGCACACAATATTATGTCCCTTAGTGGCCCCTGCACACAGTATTATGCCCCTTAGTGGCCCCTGCACACAGTATTATGTCCCTTAGTGGCCCCTGTGCATAGTATTATGCCCCATAGTGGCCCCTGCACACAGTATTATGTCCCTTAGTGGCCCCTGCAGACAGTATTATGCCCCTTAGTGGCCCCTGCACACAGTATTATGTCCCTTAGTGGCCCCTGCACACAGTATTATGTCCCCATAGTTGCCCCTGCACACAGTATTATGTCCCTTGGTGGCCCCTGCACACAGTATTATGTCCCCATAGTGGCCCCTGCACACAGTATTATGCCCCTTAGTGGCCCCTGCACACAGTATTATGCCCCATAGTGTCCCCTGCACACAGTATTATGTCCCTTAGTGGCCCCTGCACACAGTATTATGTCCCATAGTGGTCCCTGCACACAGTATTATCCCCCATAGTGGTCCCTGCACACAGTATTATGTCCCTTAGTGGCCCCTGCACACAGTATTATGTCCCCATAGTGGTCCCTGCACACAGTATTATGTCCCTTAGTGGCCCCTGTACACAGTATTATACCCCATAGTGGCCCCTGCACACAGTATTATGTCCCATAGTGGTCCCTGCACACAGTATTATCCCCCATGGTGGTCCCTGCACACAGTATTATGTCCCTTAGTGGCCCCTGCACACAGTATTATGTCCCCATAGTGGTCCCTGCACACAGTATTATGTCCCTTAGTGGCCCCTGTACACAGTATTGTGTATAATGATAGTATTTGTGGGGCCCGCGGTGTCACTTGCCGATCTCGGGCCTGCCAGGATGGGCAAGTAAATAGGGCCCGTAACGGCCTATTAAAAAAAAACCGCAGAGGCAGCCACCTCCGCTGCCTCTATGGTAGTTACGCCCTTGTCTACACCCCTGTCTACGCCCCTATGCCTACTTGGATTGTATTAAGGGGATATTGTCACTCCTTAGGGAGAGACCACCATGTAGGTGTGTGGAGTCTTACTAAGCCATTGTCGCTCCACTGTAGGGGATCATGGGAAGAACATGCAAATCTGCCTCCCAGGATTTAAATAGGGAGACAGTGCCTCTGTTATGCTACCCACTAGGGGGAGTTCCCTTTACCATCATGCCTGACCTTCCCAGATGCCTTTGCTGCAATGATGTGGGATTTTACCAAGTCAGTCTCTCATCTTAGGACAGTGGCTGTTTCGATCTGATTGTATCTCTTCAGCCCAGCGTAGAGAAGACTGACTTGGCAGAGGTGAGAGGCTTCTAGACCATATTAAGGGGATATTGTCACGCCTTAGGGAGAGATCACCATGTAGGTGTGTTTAATCTTACCAAGCCATTGTCGCTCCACTGTGGGGGATCATGGGAAGAATATGCAAATCTGTCTCCCAAGATTTAAATAGGGAGACAGTGCCTCAGTTATGCTGCCCACTAGGGGGAGCTTCCTATTTAAATATTGGGAGGCAGACTTACTTGGATTGTGACACAATACTAAGAAATGCCTTCACTTAGGTAGCAATACACACTTGACACTTTGCCTTTAAGCCCTTCCATACATTACACTGGTAGATACAGCCTGGGAAAATACAGCTGTTGTAATATATTAGACATTCAGCTCGTGATTAAAAAAATACAGCATTTTAATAGCGCCCCCCGGGGGCCCAGCTCAGCGAGAACTATTGAGCAAATAGCTGAACATCCTTGTACCCTTCATTTCTGCCCGGATACGTTTCTACCGGAAGGTTCTCCAATTTTAGCGAATACGAAATTAGGCGACTCTACTTTTCCTCGCTGACGCGTTATTAAAAATGCATTTGATATTATTAAACAAGCAAACCAATTTTTTAATTAGTCTATAAGAAGTTGGTTACCTCGGCCTGAGATTTATTACTAAATGCTTCTTCGGTTTCAATTAACCAGCAAATGGCGGCTCAATTCAATATGCTAATGACCCGCTCCGATGGTTATAAATAACAGCCTCATTAAAACGGCAAATATTTTATAAAGACTTTATTAAATCGAGGACACAAGTTACTCCTTCCCATTGTCTCCTTATTATTAGTTTTATAAAATGACACTGGGATAATAAGTTACATTATTTAAAGAATTTTTAAAGAAAAACTTCGCATGGACAGATAAAGTCTGATGAACTCGCTTTCGTATTTCTAACTTTTTGTATTGTTTTATGATCACACAGGATTATTTAGACTAGATGGGATTTGTTGGACTCTGATGATAATCGTTTGTTTTTAATTAAATGGCTAAAGAGGTCTGCTTCAACTATAAAAATTCTTATGTAATCCTTATGCTTAGAGATGAGCGAGTAGGATTCGATCGAATAGGTATTCAAATGAATATTACGGTATTCGAAATACTTGTACTTGTTGGAATACTACTAGCTATTTGCAGTAAAGGTTCGATTCAGAACCAGCGTTGATTTGCCGAATGCTATAGCATTCGGCAAATCAATGCTGGTTCTGCAGCAGGCTCGTCTTTGCTAGTTGGGAGAGCTGGCAGCTTGCTGACTTTTTCTCATAGGAATGCATTGACCAGCGTTGATTGGCCAAATGCTATACAATGTACAGCATTCGGCCAATTAACGCTGGTTCTGCCGGAGGCTCATCTGTGAGGAGGCGGAGTCTAAGATCACAGCAGTCTCCATTGTGGTCCGATCTTAGACTCCGCCTCCTCACACATGTGTAATGTTCTTTGATTTCTCTAGTGCATTCAACACCATTCAGCCAGGTCTACTGAGGGAGAAGCTGAACCTTGGTGGAGGGACCATCACCTGTCCAACTGGATCCTAGACTACCTGACAACCCGCCCTCAGTATGTGAGAGCCCGGGGCTGTGTGTCTGATACTGTGATCTGTAGTACGGGGGCACCACAAGGTCCAGTTCTCGCCCCATTTCTCTTCACACTGCACACTGCTGACTTTAGGCACAACTCATCCAGCTGTTACTTACAGAAGTACTCCGATGACTCTGCTATAGTCGGCCTTATCACTGATGGCGACGATAGGGAATACAGAGACTTAAACCGGGATTTTGTTGAATGGTGCCAGCAGAACCACCTCAGGATTAATGCTGGGAAGACCAAGGAGATGGTGGTGGACTTTAGTAAACGGAGAGGTGCTCTGACCCCGGTGGAGATCCATGGAACATGCATTGAGATAGTCAGGACCTATAAGTACCTGGGCGTGCTCCTCAACAATAAACTAGACTGGTCTGATCACCTGGAGGCGCTGCACAGAAAGGGCCACAGCAGACTCTACCTGCTCAGGAGGCTGAGGACCTTCGGAGTCCAGGGGACACTTCTTAGGGCCTTCTTCAACTCTGTGGTTGCCTCAGCCATCTTTTTCGGTGTGTCCTGCTGGGGGAGCAGTATATCAACCAGGGACAGAAATAGACTTGACAGGCTGATCAGGAGGGCCAGCTCTGTCCTGGGGAGCCCCCTGGACCCAGTACAGGTGGTGGGTGACAGAAGGATACTGTCTGTGGTGACCTCCATGCGGGAGAACAAATCCCACCCCATGTATGAGACCCTGATGGGACTTGGCAGCACTGTAAGTGACCGTCTGCTTCACCCCAAGTGTGAGAAGGAGCTATCGCAGGTCCTTCCTTCCAACCGCGACCAGGCTGTATAATCTACATCAGACCAAGCGAAGACACTCCGCACAGAAAACTAAATGATTATGACGATGACCATGAGGTCTTCCTCTTTCTCTTCTGTTTTTCCTTAGCTGCCATGGACTCCTAGTATATCTTCTCTTCTCAGCTTATGTGTGTCTATGTCTGTAATATATTACTGTGTATTATCCTGTATCTGTATTACTATGCTGCTGTAACACGCTGAAATTTCCCCAATGTGGGACTATTAAAGGATTATCTTATCTTATATGTTAAAAATGTGATTTTTGTTTATTGACAGCTCTTGTGGTAGTTGTGGCAACATGAGTGGCAATGGTTAAGTGTCCAGTGTCGGTACAACTGCAGCAGTTAGGCTCTCGGCACAGTGCAGAAATTCTCCATCTCCCCACTCCTCTGATTTCTTTGTCTATCTGCCTAAAATGAATTTAATCTAACTAAACTTGTTTCCATTTCTCTTACTCCTATTACTCTATAGTTCTATTGGACTGTTGATAATGTTTTCCACTAGCAAAATGGAGCTATTCCTTAGGATCATGCAGTGATGATGATAACTCAAATGTCTTTCAGCTTGAACATATCCCAAGGGGTTTTATACTTGGTCTGTGACATAAGCACGACCCAGTCACCGCTATCAGTCATTATTGGCTGAGAGGCTTTCAGGTGCTGACATGTCAGTATCACCGCCTATCTATCGATCTATCTATCTATCTATCTATCTATCTATCTATCTATCTATCTCCTATCTATCTATCTATCTATCTATCTATCTATCTCCTATCTATCTATCTATCTATCTATCTATCTATCTATCTATCTATCTCCTATCTATCTATCTATCTATCCATCTATCTTTCTATCTATCTATCTATCTATCTATCTATCTCCTATCTATCTATCTATCTATCTATCTATCTATCTCCTATCTATCTATCTATCTATCTATCTATCTATCTCCTATCTATCTATCTATCTATCTATCTATCTATCTATCTCCTATCTATCTATCTATCTATCTATCTATCATCTATCTATCTATCTATCTCCTATCTATCTATCTATCTATCTATCTATCTATCTATCTCCTATCTATCTATCTATCTATCTATCTATCCATCTATCTATCTATCTATCTATCTATCTATCTATCTATCGATCTCCTATCTATCTATCTATCTATCTATCTATCTATCTATCTCCTTTCTTTCTTTCTTTCTTTCTTTCTTTCTATCTATCTATCTATCTATCTATCTATCTATCTATCTCCTATCTATCTATCTATCTATCTATCTATCCATCTATCTATCTATCTATCTATCTATCTATCTATCTATCGATCTCCTATCTATCTATCTATCTATCTATCTATCTATCTCCTATCTTTCTTTCTTTCTTTCTTTCTTTCTTTCTTTCTTTCTTTCTATCTATCTATCTATCTATCTCCTATCTATCTATCCATCCATCTTTCTATCTATCTATCTATCTATCTATCTATCTATCTATCTCCTATCTATCTATCTATCTATCTATCTATCTCCTATCTCTCTATCTATCTCTCTATCTATCTATCTATCTATCTATCTATCTATCTCCTATCTATCTATCTATCTATCTATCTATCTATCTATCTATCTCCTATCTCTCTATCTATCTCCTATCTATCTATCTATCTATCTATCTATCTATCTATCTATCTCCTATCTATCTATCTATCTATCTATCTATCTATCTATCTATCTATCTATCTATCTATCTATCTATCCATCCATCTATATCTATTACAGTTAAGAAGAAGGTAGGATCAAATAACGCTAGAAGGTATATCTTTATCTTCACATTATCTCTGTTTAGTTTTCCTCTACCATACAGATATAACACCCCCCCCCCCCTCATAATCTACATTTTCACTTGAGGGAGGAGCTGTTCATTTCTAGATGAAATACTATACAATAAAAATATAAGACCCTGCAGCTAACTGCACTGAAGTCTATAGTGTACTGTAAGCTTCCAGACTTTTATGGATCTTCTGTGGCTTTCTTGTCATCCAGTGAATATAATGTTTTTATGACTTCCTTGCAAGAGAGAGACAGAAGAGAATCATTCAGCCTGATAAACCTGACGTGTGATTTCTTCCGAGCTGACAAAATTATCAGTATTTGTATTCTAAATAAACATCCAGGAATATAATTGGCTGATTGTACAAGATAGATTGTTCTGCAGATGTGCTGGGGCAATAATGTCATATCCCTCCCCAAATGTATGCAAAATAATGAATCATCTATCCAATTCAATTAGGGAGGGAAGTCATTCTGCTCAGTCAGAGAAGGAAATACCATAATCTTGTACTATATATAGGGCAAATGTATGCTATATGCTTCCTCATAGTCTTGTACATAGTAGTATTATAGTAGTTATATTCTTGTACATAGGAGTAGTATTATAGTAGTTATATTCTTGTACATAGGAGGTAGTATTATAGTAGTTATATTCTTGTACATAGGAGCAGTATTATAGTAGTTATATTCTTGTACATAGGAGCAGTATTATAGTAGTTATATTCTTGTACATAGGAGCAGTATTATAGTAGTTATATTCTTGTACATAGGAGTGGTATTATAGTAGTTATATTCTTGTACACAGGAGCAGTATTATAGTAGTTATATTCTTGTACATAGGAGTAGTATTATAGTAGTTATATTCTTATACATAGGAGTAGTATTATAGTAGTTATATTCTTGTACATAGGAGTAGTATTATAGTAGTTATATTCTTATACATAGGAGTAGTATTATAGTAGTTATATTCTTGTACATAGGGGGCAGTATTATAGTAGTTATATTCTTGTACATAGGAGTAGTATTATAGTAGTTGTATTCTTGTACATAGGAGCAGTATTATAGTAGTTATATTCTTGTACATAGGAGTAGTATTATAGTAGTTATATTCTTGTACATAGGAGCAGTATTATAGTAGTTATATTCTTGTACATAGGAGTAGTATTATAGTAGTTATATTCTTATACATAGGAGTAGTATTATAGTAGTTATATTCTTGTACATAGGAGAAGTATTATAGTAGTTATATTCTTGTACATAGGAGGTAGTATTATAGTAGTTATATTCTTGTACATAGGAGTAGTATTATAGTAGTTATATTCTTGTACATAGGAGTAGTATTATAGTAGTTATATTCTTATACATAGGAGTAGTATTATAGTAGTTATATTCTTGTACATAGGAGTAGTATTATAGTAGTTATATTCTTGTACATAGGGGGCAGTATTATAGTAGTTATATTCTTGTACATAGGAGTAGTATTATAGTAGTTATATTCTTATACATAGGAGTAGTATTATAGTAGTTATATTCTTGTACATAGGAGTAGTATTATAGTAGTTATATTCTTGTACATAGGAGTAGTATTATAGTAGTTATATTCTTGTACATAGGAGTAGTATTATAGTAGTTATATTCTTTTACATAGGAGTAGTATTATAGTAGTTATATTCTTGTACATAGGAGGTAGTATTATAGTAGTTATATTCTTGTACATAGGAGTAGTATTATAGTAGTTATATTCTTGTACATAGGAGCAGTATTATAGTAGTTATATTCTTGTACATAGGGGGCAGTATTATAGTAGTTATATTCTTGTACATAGGAGCAGTATTATAGTAGTTATATTCTTGTACATAGGGGGCAGTATTATAGTAGTTATATTCTTGTACATAGGAGCAGTATTATAGTAGTTATATTCTTGTACACAGGAGCAGTATTATAGTAGTTATATTCTTGTACATAGGAGCAGTATTATAGTAGTTATATTCTTGTACATAGGAGCAGTATTATAGTAGTTATATTCTTGTACATAGGAGCAGTATTATAGTAGTTATATTCTTGTACACAGGAGCAGTATTATAGTAGTTATATTCTTGTACACAAAGAGGCTTTAGTACCGTAGTAACATTGCGCATAAGGAAACTACTGCAATAGTTATTTTCTATTACATATGGTAATTTGAAAATAGTTTTTTGACATCACACTTGTGTTTGTGAGGGGACTGTTATTACATTACAGTTGCGTTTCTATCATTTATCTGCTGTCCTGTCACAGCGGTGTCTCTCTGGTAACTGTTGAGATATCACAAATGTGTTTCTTTTAGGTCACTGACTGTGACATCACACTTTATTTTCTGTTAGTTATATTTTGTGACTTCACCAGTCTCTTTCCATGAAGTAAACCTTCATGTACATCACACTTGAATTTCCATCTGGCAGCAGGCTAGCCTTATATATCATATAGTGGGGCAATGTTATAAAAGGACGAGCAGGATATGCACCATGCGAGTTGCCAAGATGCCACTTTGCCTTGAGCAGGGCTTTTAGGTTTAGAGCTAGGACAGAGAACTAAAACTGTTTTGCCAGGTAAAGGAACGCCATGCAGTGCCCTTGATATACTGTATATTGCCTATATACTGTTCTTGTGCAGGGCCCTCCGCAGTCAGTGTCAGTCTGCACTGACTATTACAGTATTTTTTATTGCTTTAGGTCAGTGAGAACAATGTTTTATCTCTGTTCTACACTTTCTTATATCCTCTAAGCAAACTCTTTCTACCTAGAAGTGTTTCCTTCTGTATTTCTCAAGTTCTCTTCTACTTTAGATTCTCTGGGAATATCAGGGTATAGTAACAGATCAGGCTATTGATCGCTTGGTATTTCTTCAGTCCCTTGGAAGTGCATATTGCAGGGATTACATATTGACTTTACGTTTAGCCCCTTGTGTCTGTTTTATAATAACCAGTCCATGTTCAGTTTCTTTGTACAAGGGGTTAATGTGAACCTTGTTATTTTATTGCTGAATCTGCTGCAGATCTGGGTACACAGCTAAATTATTGGGGTTTTTAGGACCCAGGTTCAGCCTTCGCTTCTCCACATTCATATAAGGATGCAGGGTCACTCAGAAAGATGGAGTCCTAGGCCCATGCCCTTTGTATTAGTCATGATCATTGACTCCATGTCATCCATGAAAGTGGAGCTAGGGGGCAGTAGAGATGGACAAAGCTTGCAAGATTCATTTTGTGAATTTTCAGGAGATTTACCCTTTGGACTGAACTTCAGACCCTGGAGTATAATAAGCAGAGGTCCAGGGGCGGTACGGTAAAATAGTAAACATATGTTAAACTTTCATGATGTCGACACATCCTACTCTCAGGGCCCATGATGTCACCCAAAAAGCTGGAAGGGGTTGGGAAATCAAAGAGGAGGACAGTGAAGGAGTGCCAGCAGGACACCATGAGGAAGCTCAGCCAAAGTGAGAGCCTCTACTTATTACATTCTGAGATCTTTGGACAAAGGATCGGGCAGATTATACTTGGACAAAGGATCGGGCAGGTTATACTTGGACAAAGGATCGGGCAGATTATACTTGGACAAAGGATCGGGCAGATTATACTTGGACAAAGGATCGGGCAGGTTATACTTGGACAAAGGATCGGGCAGGTTATATTCGGACAAAGGATCGGGCAGGTTATACTTGGACAAAGGATCGGGCAGGTTATATTCAGACAAAGGATCGGGCAGGTTATACTTGGACAAAGGATCGGGCAGGTTATATTCGGACAAAGGATCGGGCAGGTTATACTTGGACAAAGGGTCGGGCAGGTCATATTAGAATGAAGAATGAGGCAGGTTATATTCAGACAAAGGATCAGGCAGGTTATATTAGAAGAACGGATCAGGCAGGTTGTATTAGGACAAAGGATCAGGTAGGTTATATTAGGACAAAGGATCAGGTAGGTTATATTAGAAGAACGGATCAGGTAGGTTATATTAGGACAAAGGATCAGGTAGGTTATATTAGAAGAAAGGATCAGGCAGGTTATATTAGAAGAACGGATCAGGCAGGTTATATTAGGACAAAGGATCAGGCAGGTTATATTAGGACCAAGGATCAGGCAGGTTATATTAGGACAAAGGATCAGGCAGGTTATATTAGAAGAAAGGATCAGGCAGGTTATATTAGGACAAAGGATCAGGCAGGTTATATTAGGACCAAGGATCAGGCAGGTTATATTCGGACAAAGGATCTGGCAGGTTATATTCGGACAAAGGATCGGGCAGGTTATATTAGGACAAAGGATCAGGCAGGTTATATTAGAAGAAAGGATCAGGCAGGTTATATTCGGACAAAGGATCAAGCAGGTTATATTAGGACCAAGGATCAGGCAGGTTATATTAGGACAAAGGATCAGACAGGTTATATTAGAAGAAAGGATCAGGCAGGTTATAAAAGGACAAAGGATCAGGCAGGTTATATTAGGACAAAGGATCGGGCAGGTTATATTAGGACAAAGGATCAGGCAGGTTATATTAGGACAAAGGATCAGGCAGGTTGTATTAGGACAAAGGATCAGGCAGGTTGTATTAGGACAAAGGATCAGGCAGGTTATATTAGGACAAAGGATCGGGCAGATTATATTAGGACAAAGGATCGGGCAGGTTATATTCGGACAAAGGATCAGACAGGTTATATTCGGACCAAGGATCAGGCAGGTTGTATTAGGACAAAGGATCAGGCAGGTTATATTCGGACAAAGGATCAGGCAGGTTATAATCGGACCAAGAATCAGGCAGGTTATATTCGAACAAAGGATCGGGCAGGTTATATTCGGACAAAGGATCAGGCAGGTTATATTTGGACAAAGGATCGGGCAGGTTATATTCGGACAAAGGATCAGGCAGGTTATATTCGGACAAAGGATCGGGCAGGTTATATTCGGACAAAGGATCAGGCAGGTTATATTAGGACAAAGGATCGGGCAGGTTATATTCGGACCAAGAATCAGGCAGGTTATATTCGGACAAAGGATCGGGCAGGTTATATTCGGACAAAGGATCGGGCAGGTTATATTCGGACCAAGAATCAGGCAGGTTATATTCGAACAAAGGATCGGGCAGGTTATATTCGGACAAAGGATCAGGCAGGTTATATTTGGACAAAGGATCGGGCAAGTTATATTCGGACAAAGGATCAGGCAGGTTATATTCGGACAAAGGATCGGGCAGGTTATATTCGGACAAAGGATCAGGCAGGTTATATTCGGACAAAGGATCGGGCAGGTTATATTCGGACAAAGGATCAGGCAGGTTATATTAGGACCAAGGATCGGGCAGGTTATATTCGGACAAAGGATCAGGCAGGTTATATTAGGACAAAGGATCGGGCAGGTTATATTCGGACAAAGGATCGAACAGGTTATATTCGGACAAAGGATCAGGCAGGTTATATTTGGACAAAGGATCGGGCAGGTTATATTCGGACAAAGGATCAGGCAGGTTATATTCGGACAAAGGATTGGGCAGGTTATATTCGGACAAAGGATCAGGCAGGTTATATTCGGACAAAGGATCAGGCAGGTTATATTAGGACCAAGGATCGAACAGGTTATATTCGGACAAAGGATCAGGCAGGTTATATTTGGACAAAGGATCGGGCAGGTTATATTCGGACAAAGGATCAGGCAGGTTATATTCGGACAAAGGATCGGGCAGGTTATATTCGGACAAAGAATCAGGCAGGTTATATTAGGACCAAGGATCAGGCAGGTTATATTAGGACCAAGGATCGGGCAGGTTATATTAGGACCAAGGATCAGACAGGTTATATTAGAAGAAAGGATCCGGCAGGTTATATTAGGACCAAGGATCAGACAGGTTATATTAGAAGAAAGGATCAGGCAGGTTATATTAGGACAAAGGATCAGGCAGGTTATATTAGGACAAAGGATCAGGCAGGTTATATTCGGACAAAGGATCATGCACTTACATTATAACTACTTATGTTCCCATGGGTCTTATCACATCAGAATTGTGCACATGCCGACACTACAACGTCAAGCCTGCCTTGCCTACAAGTTCATCCGCTCTCCCAGTTTCGGGCCATTCCTTTGTCTGTCTTCAGGGACAGCTTTGCTCACAAATAAGTAAGTTGTTGTCTGATTGTTAAACTTTCCTTGATACTTATCACGGACATGCAGCAGATTTTCATCTTCTGTTGTGTCAGCTAAATGTATATTTATGAACCTCCTTAAAGGCCATTTATTTATTGCTCGGAATATTGTCCCTCCCGTAAGACCGATGTGACCATGGAAGCTTCACAGAACAATTTATTCACTTTGCGGCATTTCAGTTATGAAATCTAAACAAATGTCAATACACAGGTAAAGGTTGTCTGCCAAATTTTTATTCTCAATTCGTATTTGTTAGAATACGGGGGATGAAGGGGAACGGTGGGTGAGCATTTCTTGTATACTCCTCTCAAGGTCCTTGAAGCTTTTATAGCTAATGTAGCTCCAGGGTGGAAGCAAAGAGCAGAGAGATGTGACTTTAGATAAGCGGAGAGTTGTGGACTAAAGACAGGCAAGTGCTGAAACTTTTCTTTATTGGAACTGAAGATTCTACACAGAGTCTTCTGACTATGCTCAACCTGCAACTACAATGTGTCAGAATTTACTTTTCTAGTTTTTGAGTAACGTCACCCGTTCCGTTGGGGTCTATGGGAGATTTTTGTAGACTTTCTCTGTGCAGAGAGGGGGAGGAGATGAACTGTGACATCATCCATTTTCGGTAGTGGATGCAATTATGGGCTAGAGGTGTTATCTTCTATTGTAATACTGTCTGCTATATAAATGAGGTGACTGCTGCAAAGAAAACCCTTACAGATTTTGCAAGTAGCTGGCTATTATTAGGCTTAGTGGCCAGGGTAAAAATTGCAGGATATCATATTAAAATATATATATGTGAAAGTACAGTGAAAATAAAATTTTTGAGATTCATTTGATCAAATCTGACATTCGATTTGATTTGAACCTCGATTGACCTGGTTTCCTTTCAATGACCGGGAGCAACCATTGATAACTGCAATCATTGGCTAGTTTTGGCCATGTAGTCTGGGAAATTGCTATGCTTCAATGAAACTAAGTCAAAGACCTAATTTTAGTGATGACCGTTACCTCCTCAGCCACATGATCTAAAACAACTAATGACAGATATAAGATAAGGTAAGTCCAGTTACTCATGTTCAAAATTAAGTCAATAACCTAATTTCGATGATCAAGAGTCATAATGCCACTTAGAGCAAAATGAATCCCAAAAATTTTGAATTTGCTAAAATCTGAAATTTTGGAGAAATTTGGACCAAATGTAATTTGCGCCATATCGATGTGTTCATCTCTACTGGAGACCTTTCAATACATAACTAGCACAAATCTCCCTACTGTTTTCCCTCTCGGTATGGGCGGCACGTTGCGAATCTAGCCCGGTCTGTAAATGAGCCACTTACGTGTAGATCAGTGTTTGCAGCTTGTCGGTACAGATACGGCGGCCGCTGGGAAAGGCAGAATCTGAATGAAGAAAATCGAGTTTGGAAACGATGCTTTAAGGTGATTGTTATTTTTCTTCTGTCATGAGGTGTAATCCGTGTAATCCCGAGCAGGATTGAGAAGGATTAAATGTCTCCTTATTTCTTGTCATGAATAAAGGCAGAATTCAGAAAATATATCGTTTTTAATTATATCGGCTACATCCAGCTCAAAGAATTAAAGAAAATCTATTAAAATGAGTTATTAGAAGAATAATAAAAAAAAGTAAGATTAAAATATTGTAATTTACCAAAATATTAAGGAACGTCGGCACAGTTTAATATTTTCTTCCTGAATTTCACTTTAATCTATCTATCTATCTATCTCCTATCTATCTATCTATCTATCTATCTATCTATCTATCTATCTATCTATCTATCTCCTATCTATCTATCTATCTATCTATCTATCTATCTATCTATCTAGCTATCTATCTCCTATCTATCTATCTCTCTATCTATCTATCTATCTATCTATCTATCTATCTATCTCCTATCTATCTATCTATCTATCTATCTATCTATCTAGCTATCTATCTCCTATCTATCTATCTATCTATCTATCTATCTATCTATCTATCTATCATCTATCTCCTATCTATCTATCTATCTATCTATCTATCTATCTATCTCCTATCTATCTATCTATCTATCTATCTATCTATCTATCTATCCCTTATCTATCTACTAGCTGGTACCCGCGACTTCGTCTACGGGTTGGCGGTGGGGCTGAACCGCTTATATTTCTTGTCCCCCTTCTCTGCCCCAGTCTAGTTCATCTAGCCCCAGTATCTTGTCCCCTCATCTCTGCCCCCAGTTTCTTCTCACCCCATCTGTGCCGCCAGCTTCATGTCCCCCCTTCTCTGCCCCCAGTCCACTTAATCTGCCCCCAGTTTCTTGTCCCCCCATCTGTGCCCCCAGTTTCTTCCCCCCATCTCTGCCTCCCAGTCTCATGTCCCCCCATCTCTGCCCCCAGTGTCTTCTCCCCCCATCTCTGCCCCCCAGTCTCATGTCCCCCCATCTCTGCCCCCAGTGTCTTCTCCCCCCATCTCTGCCTCCCAGTCTCATGTCCCCCCATCTCTGCCCCCAGTGTCTTCCCCCCATCTCTGCCTCCCAGTCTCATGTCCCCCCATCTCTGCCCCCAGTGTCTTCCCCCCATCTCTGCCTCCCAGTCTCATGTCCCCCCATCTCTGCCCCCAGTGTCTTCTCCCCCCATCTCTGCCCCCCAGTCTCATGTCCCCCCGTCTCTGCCCCCAGTGTCTTCCCCCCATCTCTGCCCCCAGTGTCTCCCCCCCCATCTCTACCCCCAGTCTCATGTCCCCCCATCTCTGCCCCCAGTGTCTTCCCCCATCTCTGCCCCCAGTCTCATGTCCCCCCATCTCTGCCCCCAGTGTCTTCCCACCATCTCTGCCTCCCAGTCTCATGTCCCCCCATCTCTGCCCCCAGTGTCTTCTCCCCCCATCTCGGCCCCCCAGTCTCATGTCCCCCCGTCTCTGCCCCCAGTGTCTTCCCCCCATCTCTGCCCCCAGTGTCTTCTCCCCCCCATCTCTACCCCCAGTCTCATGTCCCCCCATCTCTGCCCCCAGTGTCTTCCCCCATCTCTGCCCCCCAGTCTAATGTCCCCCCATCTCTGCCCCCAGTGTCTTCCCCCCATCTCTGCCCCCCAGTCTCATGTCCCCTCCATCTCTGCCCCCAGTGTCTTCTCCCCCCATCTCTGCCCCCCAGTCTCATGTCCTCTCCATCTGTGCCCCCAGATTCATGTCCCCTCCATCTCTGCCCCCATATTTTATGTCCCCACCATCTCTGCCCCCAGATTCATGTCCCCCCGATCTCTGCCCCCAGTTTCTTACCCCTCCATCTCTGCCCCCAGTTTCTCCCCCCCATCTCTGCCCCCAGTCTCATGTCCCCCCATCTGTGCCCCCAGCTTCTATCTATCTATCTATCTATCTATCTATCTATCTATCTATCTATCTATCTATCATCTATCTATCTATCTCCTATCTATCTTTCTATATTTTTTGATTTTCTTTTTTCTTTATATACAGTATTTGTTTATTTTTAAAAAAACATTATGGACTTAAAGGGATTGTTCACTTTAGATTTAGCAATCCCTTTTATGATACAGTTCCTCAGATGATAAGATAATAACCAGATGTCTTTTGGTTATGAGGATCAGCAGCAATCTGCAGGAGAATCAGGAGTCAAGTGTTCGCTTTAATTTATACAACACCACCACAGGACAAATCAGGTATTACACAGTGTCCATTGGAATGGCATGTCTACTTGTACACTGTCTACCAATAAGTATTTGGACACCTGTGGTCCAAGCGGCAATTACAGCCTCAACCCTCCGGGGCATACTTTCCACAAGTCCTTGTATGACGGCTAGTGGTATTTTATTCCATTCGGCTTAGAGAAGACAGGTAAGTTCTTGCACCCCTTAGTTCAGCGATCCAACTGGTCCCAGAGGGGCTCAATAGGGTTCAAGTCTGGGCTCTGGGCAGGCCAGTCCAGTCGGTTCACTTGATTGTCATAGAACCGACTGGACTGTCATAGAACCGCCATCATGTAGGAAGCACAATGTTATCTAAAATAGTGCAATAGGCATCGGTGTTAAGTTTATCATGCACTGGGACCAAGGGTCCATACCAGGAGAAACACCCCCAGACCATAACTCCACCACCTCCGCCGAACTTTACTGGGTGTCCAAATACTTATCAGTAGACAGTATATAATGCACATACATATTGGATCCTCCAAAGGCGCTTTATGTAGTGCTGTCTTCTCTGCTCTATTGGTAGAGATCCCAAACAAGGAACTTCTCTGTGTCACCTCACAGGGCACTTGGAAATTATTTCCCTAAACCAGACAAAAGGGCATTTTGTAGGACCCCTATAAAACTGTAAAGATAGATTCATTCCACAAGATATGTCATAAATGCTTGATAAATGCAGGTCCCACCTTTGGGCCCCATAACTGTAGCTTAGCAGACCTCCGACCCTACTGTTACATGAAATAGCTGATGGACACCACATCCAAGTGGAGAGTGAATGGAAAGATGGCCGCTCTTGTGCATGGCTCTTTCTGTTCCTTCCTTTGGAAATTAGCTACACAAGCTTGCTTGACTGTTTCACCGACTCCTGTAGAAGGTAATGAAGGGTCTTCTTTACCCAGAAGATACTACTAAGAACTTACACTAGACAGTCCCCGTAGTGGCATCAGCCTCTATGCTAAACCTGACACAGTCTACTAGTCTAGACAATATTAGTATATTGGTAAGCCTACCCTGTTGTCTTGAAAAGCTGTTACTCTCGTGACAAACATATCTGAAAATGTCCACTGAAAAGAGAAAATACAGAAGGATCCATCTATATTATATATATATGGTATACTAGCGTCTGCCCGTGACTTCGTCTGCGGGTTGTTGGCGTTAATGATCCGCCTATATTCAGCAAATTGCTACCATCGATGGTTTGCCTGCTCCGGCATATCGGCAGCTCTCAAGCTGTCCTGCTGCTGAACTTGTTCCTCAGACCGTGCCTGTGATTGTTCCGGCATCTCAGCAGCTCACTAGGACGCCATATAATGAGCGTGTTTTTGGTGTTGATGATCTGCCTGAATCGGCGTTTCGGCAGCTGTCAACTCATTCCTTGAGCTGTGTCCGTGATTGTTCCGGTATCTCAGCAGCTTGCTGGGATGCCATATAATGAGTGTGTTGTTGGTGTCAGCTCCGCTTGAGGAGAACTCTGTGACTTCTGGTTTCCTTCATAGCTCTCCTTGTTTGCAACAAATTAGATTTTCTTTTTCCAGGCATGTTGAGAATTGGCAACTTCCAATTTGGATTAAAGGTATTTGCCCATGTCAGATCAGATAATATGCAAATGCATGAACACTGAGGATTACACAGAGTGATAACAGCCCTGGCTTTCTCAAAACCTGAGATAAGAGCAGTGTAATATAGTATGTGAACATAAATTCATAACAGTTGTGAAGCCATGTCATTTACCGGGATACAAAGTAGCCTTTGTTTTAATTGAGGTTACAATCTATCTATGTGTCAAATTACGTGATTGAGGAACAAACATCCAAACACACAAACTTTCACATTTATAATATTAGTAGCATCTTGAGGATACTTTAAATATATAAGATGGTACCGCTCAGGCACAATAGACAGGTTCCTATAGGAGGGCCCTAAACATTTACCAGTTTAAGACATTATAGGCCACTTAAAGACAATATATATATATATTTTTTAATTGTCCCTTTGTCTTCTCACTTGGAAATTTTTGATCCAAGTACGTCGGCAAAATCTCTCAGTGTAGTCAATTGCCAATTCTGTAGGGATTTTGTTATTAATGTCACAGACAGCATTACAGTAGAAGATAACACCCTTCATTACATCCACTACTGACAATAGATGACGTTACATCTTATCTCCTCCCCCTCCCTACAAAGGGCATGTCTAGACAACCCTCCAATAGACCTCCAAATCTGTTTCTATCCAGTCTATTGCTCCCTATGGCCATGACTACGCTGTAAACTGAGCAGAGGAGAAGCCCAGGCAAGATGGCCGCCTCCATAATCAAGAATAAAAAAATCTACAACCAGATACTATACTTGGTACCAATAAATCAATAAATAAATTGGCGCTACATTCCCTTTAATGAGAGATTCCAACCGCAACCTTTGGTTTTCGAAGACGAGTGATACTCCATGAGAACGGCATTTACAATTACAGCATGTTTTAACAACCCCCTCCTCATACGTTGGGCTGATCGAGACGAAGCTTTTCATGACGTCCTTCATAAATTATCACAATAAGTCTTGACTTAATAAAGTGTTTTGCATATTTCTAAGACTTGATGTATTCTGCCGAAAATTGCTTGTGCGCTCTACCACTGTGCGCGTCTCATCTGTATACTGGATGACAAGGACATTAAATTTGATTCCTCTCCATGACTATTTATAATATTTGAGAGTCTGTGGTTTCTATTCGGAATTCTACCACGACTTCTAACAATTACTTTTCCCATTGATTGAAGAGGCCGTGGCGGCATAAAACAAAGGATCTGCTATTTCTACTTTCCTTAAAACTTTACCTCCTGGTGGTGCAGGAAAGTGAGATGCGAGATATAAGTAGTCACATATTCATTAACCCATAGTGGCATGGGATTGAATGTCCTAGAGGGGATACGATGAGAGTGTGAGGGATTGCGGTACGCACACTCCGATGGGTGTGATTGATGGTCCATTGTGGGTTCAACATCTTTGGAACATCTTCTATGTGATAAGTTCCCTTTCAGTTACCGATCGAAAGTCAATAGCCACCAAACGATCAAGGTCCTACAGGGATTATGGTCTACATCTGGTGGACATGTCCAATGATATATTTCTGCATTCTTTTATACGTTTTGTTAGATTAGTATTGAATGCTAAGGTTGGGTTTACAGGCTCCGTCACAGAGTCTGCCAGAAATCGCTGGAGGAAAAAAGTCCTGCACGGTGGACTTTTTTCTCTGCAGATTTCAGTTTCAAAATGGCGGGCACCCAGTGGACCCCATTACTGTCAATGGGGTCCGTTGGTCTCTGCGTCTAACCAATATTGTAGAGGTCCAGCTCTACATTGGGTCCAGCTCTGCATTGTTTGGGCGCCTTAGCGTTAGTCTTCTAGGATGGTAAGTTCTAGAGATGGGCAGAGTCGTAATGAGCTGACTTTGTTACAAATTTTTTTTGTGTTAGAGCTGAAATTTTAAAGGGATTCTACCATTAAATTTTTTTTTTTTTTGTGGATAAGACGACGGAATAGCCTTTAGAAAGGCTATACGTCTCTTACCTTTAGATGGGATCTCCGCTGCGCCGTTCCTTAGAAATACCTTTTTTTACCGGTGTGTAAATTAGTTCTCTGGCAGCGATGGGGGCGGGCCCCAGTGCTAAAAATGCGATGGGGGCGTCCCCACCTGCCCGAGAACAGGATCCTGCACCGCCTCTATCTTGTGCTGGATCCTCCCCTTCTTTCTTCGGCGGCGTCACCTCTGTCGGCTCTGACACTAGTAGAGCTGACTGCACATGCGCGCAATTGCGGCCTCGGAACTATGGCCGCGCATGCGCAGTCAGCTCTACTAGTGTCCCACTGACAGGAGCCAACTGCGTAGGCGTTCAATGTGACGCTGAAAAAAGACGAAGAAGGAAGGGGAGGATGCAGAAGAAGATAGAGGCGGCGCTGGAGTTGGCTTTCGAGCAGCAATGGGGACACCCCCATCACATTTCCAGCGCTGGGGGATGCCCCCATCGCTGCGCAAGAACTATTTAGCATACCGGTAAAAAACGGTATTTCTAATGAACGGTGCGGCGGAGATCCCATCTAAAGGTAGGAGACGAATAGCCTTTCTAAAGGCTATTCCGATGTGTTAGCTAGAAAAAAAAGTTTTTTAATGGTAGAATCCCTTTAAGGTTCACCTAGAACATAAAAAAAAATTCTAGTCTTCAACACCACCCTGTAATGTTCCAGTCACGTCTTCCATCCTCCAAATCCACTCCAAGATCTTTGATTATGCTGCATGCTCCTCACAAGATATAAGAGATAAAAGACTCTACATCTCCAGTAAGAGACATTACATGAGGCAATTCTGAGGGCACTAAGGGAACAGTCAGGAGCAAAGTCAAAGGAACATACCAAAGTAAGGGTTGGCAGAGTTTGTACATAGTTCGTAAACCATGTAATAGATCAAGACTGTGAGCGGGTTCAAAAAATGGGCTGAAGTCAAACACGAGTTGGCGAAAGTCATGGGAACTGAAACCTTTACAACTAGGAACCAAAATTGCTCAAGCAACTTGCCATGGGGAAAGGTGTCTTATATAACCAGAGACCAATTAAGATGGATTCAGGATCTATGGGAGCAAATACTAAAAAGAGGATGTGAGCTAGAGCGACTTGGGTGCACAGGAGCATGTTGGAGATCCGTCATATTGGCTATAAACAGTGAGGAACGTTAACTAGAAACATCTAACTTAAGACAGCTTAGACTTAGGCATTCTGTGCCAAATCTATTAAATTGGTTCATTTTGGGTGATACATTTGGTGCCGGTGTCAATACCGTTATCTGTATTTATGTCACCTCCAGGTTGACGTACGTTAGACCAAATTTTTTTGCAATTTGGCACATCTCAATCACCTTCTTCCACAGACATTTTCCATTCCAAACAGGGGAAAGGAAGTTTTAAAACAAGGAAAGCAATGATAGCGAATAGAGATGAGCGAACAGTAAAATGTTTGATATTCGTTTCGAGTAGCCCCTCAATATTCGACTACTCGAATCGAATATCGAACCCTATTATAGTCTATGGGGGAAAATGCTCGTTTCAGGGGTAGGCAACGTTCGATCAAATAGAACTTATCAAGCCCACGAGTGAGGGTCGGGCTAGATCCTCCGAGAAGTCTTCTCCGTGCAGCGTCCCCGCGGCATCTTCCGGCTCTGAGTTCACTCTGCCACCTAGCGGGCCTGGGCAAAGCCAACTGCGCATGTCCGCACTACAAGAAAATGGCCGCTTACAGTCAAAGTGGCCATTTTCTTGTAGCGCGGGCATGCGCAGTCGGCTCTGCCCAGGCCCGATGCCTGGCAGACTGAATTCAGAGCCGGAAGATGCCGCGGGGAAGCTGCACGGAGAAGACTTCTAAAGGTAGGAGAAGAACCAGCGTTGATTGGCCGACTGTATAGCATTTGGCCAATCATCGCTGGTTCTGCATCAAATTTTTCCATTCGAATAGCAAGTGGTATTAGATCGAGTACGAGTATTTTGAATACCGTAGTATTGGATCGAATACCTACTCACTCATCTCTAATGGCGAATATTGGAACGCCAAGTCAAAAGGAGATAAAGATGGAAAGCTGAAGACCAAAATCATCGGTAACGTCAATCACGAGGGAGTGAAGCCAAATTCCAAGTTTTTGTAAGAAATCCTCTTCTTACCTGTTGTTATAGCCCCATATAATAGAAGATAACTTTATTAGAGCTGATATCCATTCCTATAACGTGCTCAACCCAAGTCCTCTATATCACACCCATTGGCAGCTATCCCTTTAACATCCTTACCCTACTGTATATCAACACAAGGCGAAGTTACTGAAGAAATCTCTTAAGAACAATATACTATACGCAAGACTCCAGAATCTGACCTTCCAGCTGGCTCCGCTGCGAGTCTGTTCACTGCAGATATCATAAAAACGTATTGTTCATCATATTGAATCATTTTAATAATGTTCTTCTGGAGCCGACGGCTAATTGTGTTTTATTTAGTGGTGGAGTTAATGAATTACGGAGTCTGAGAAGAGGACACACGTCATGAACTGGATTTCTGCGCGGCATACAATTTTATATTGACTTATTTACTTTGCTATTTACGAGACTTATAGAAATGTTTCTTCAGGACACTGAGATAACTCACAGGGTAAAGCTAATACAGGTGAACATGGAGAACCTAGCCAGTGAGTCCTTGGTCCTGGAAAGTGGTAGGCACCCCAAAACCTAATGGGATTATATTCAACTGCAACACTACTATTATGTGGATAAGCATAAGCTGAACCTGCACTGATTCCTCTCCCCATTAGAACACATCTACATTTAGATACACTCCCTTTTAGACCCATTTACACCCTTTACCAATCTCTAGTGCAACCGAAATTAGATCCTCTGTTATCCTTAACAAAATGGCAATGTGCCCCCTACACTTGCTCTGAACAAAGGTGGTGGAAGCAATACACAAAGTCACTGATGTCCAACTCAACACATCCATGATCCAGTGACTTTGTTACTACCTTTGCACATGGGTTTTGTCAAGAAATACTCGTGTTCATTAGTCTTATGGTAGTAGCAGCCAGTACGATCATTCCCAGATTGTGGAAGACCACCAGGGCTCCCACGGTCCTGGAATGTTTCCAGGGAATTCATCATCTTAGCCACATGGAGTCTCTGACTGCTGAGCTTAGCCCAATGCCAAGGCTATGACCAGACACTGGCAGCCTTGGGTAGCATTTTGGTTATCAGCATCCTATAATTCATACATAGGGTTGAGCAATCAGGATCGGAAAAGATTGGTTCCCGATCGGCGATCGAGTAAATTTCACGATCACGATCTTTTCCAGTGGGATCGAGGTCGGAGATTATTTCAAGATCGGCTAAACCCAAAAAGTGACTTCTCCCATAGAGAAGCATTGACTAGGGTTGAGCGATCAGGACCGGAAAATATCGGATTCCGATCGGCGATTGAGCAAATTTCATGATCAGGATCGGCAGGAAAATGATCGGAAATCGGATTTTAAAATCGATCCTTAAAACTGAAGCAGATTTATCTGAAAATGTCCTAATCTCCCACCCTGAAAAGCTATGATGGTAGGTAAGTTTATATGGTTTGTCATGTTACTGTTTCTATTCTCTTGTGCCTTGTATTGTCTTGCAGTATCAAGACTGATTTATATCACGCGCAGTGCCGCACCTCCCATGAGGCGACCTGAAGCGAGCGCTTCAGGCGGCGCTATGGCAGGGTCTCAGGGAGGGCGGCATTTTTGCTCCCCTAAGCCAGTCCAGGACAAGCTGTCCTGGACTGGCTTAGTACGGAGCGGTGGATTGGGGAGGCCGTTGAAGCAGCGCTGCTCCGGCAGCCTCCCCTCACACTCAGGCAGAGCGCAGGCCTGCTCTCTGCCTGCGAACGGCGCTAAGTCCCGCCCCCTCACACTCAGGCAGAGAGCAGGCCTGCTCTCATGCCTGTGAACGGCGCTAAGCCCCGCCCCATCCGCTAAGCCCCGCCCCTCCGCTAAGCCCCGCCCCTCCCCGGCGGAGGGGGGGGCGGCTTTCTCTCGTTCGCTTCGGGCGGCGAGAGGGGCAGGTTCACCCCTGATCACGCGTCTTCTCTGATTTATCAAGGATTTCCCATTTCTTTGTCTCTTTTAGAGATGGGTAAACCATCTTGTTCTGATCCAGGTGCAACTTCAATATGCCAAATAGTTTATTTTTTTTATGATGCCAGATATTCATCTTGGCCAAAAAAAAAATGACTACCACATTATACTCTGGGGTGGTAAAAAATAAAAAATATACACACTCACCTTTCGTCACCTCTTTTGGGTCTCCTCACGGTGTCCTGTGCTCTGCTGGTGACATCCTATACCCATGGTGACCACCAAAAATGCCCAGAAGAGGTGAGGCAAGGGAGTATAGGTGTTATTTTTACTCATCTCCCCTCCCCTTGGCCTCCACTTAATAAATAATATGGGGTATGATGAGACCCTAGAGTATAATAATAGCACTTTTGGTTCTATTTGAACAAGTTCAGTATGTACTGGAGGCCGTACCTCATGAATATTCACTCTCTAGCCCATCTCTAGCCACTAAAACAGGACTAGTACCAATGTTGACGACAACTTGTGATAGACCAGTGTGTGCCACTGAAGGAACAGGCAGGAACAGTGATGTAAATAGGAATGGCAGGGCCCAGTGGCAAACTTTTGACATGCCCCCCTCCCCTGACCTGAAAAGACCCCCCGATTATAATGATAGTGTTTGTGGGGCCTTACTTACTGATCACGGTTCCTGCTCACAGCCGCCTCCGCAGAAGGGGAAGTATCCCGGCCCCTATGGCAGGTACTTCTGCTGCTACCCTGGTAGTTACGTCACTGGGCATGAACATAGACCAAGGTACAGGTTGAGGTCAGGGCTGACAGAGTTTGTGCATAGTTAGCTATCAAGGCAGTAGGTCAGTGCAAGCAGCACTGGTTCAGGAAGTCTGAAAATAGGCCCAGGTCAAGCATAGGTTGTCAAAAATCATAGCATTAGGAAGTAGAGATGAGCGAACACTAAAATGTTTGAGGTTCGAAATTCGATTCGAACAGCCGCTCACTGTTCGAGTGTTCGAATGGGTTTCGAACCCCATTATAGTCTATGGGGAACATATACTCGTTAAGGGGGAAACCCAAATTCGTGTCTGGAGGGTCACCAAGTCCACTATGACACCACAGGAAATGATACCAACACCCTGGAATGACACTGGGACAGCAGGGGAAGCATGTCTGGGGGCATAAAAGTCACTTTATTTCATGGAAATCCCTGTCAGTTTGCGATTTTCGCAAGCTAACTTTTCCCCATAGAAATGCATTGGCCAGTGCTGATTGGCCAGAGTACAGAACTCGACCAATCAGCGCTGGCTCTGCTGGAGGAGGCGGAGTCTAAGATCGCTCCACACCAGTCTCCATTCAGGTCCGACCTTAGACTCCGCCTCCTCCGGCAGAGCCAGTGCTGATTGGCCGAAGGCTGGCCAATGCATTCCTATGCGAATGCAGAGACTTAGCAGTGCTGAGTCAGTTTTGCTCAACTACACATCTGATGCACACTCAGCTCTGCTACATCAGATGTAGCAATCTGATGTAGCAGAGCCGAGGGTGCACTAGAACCCCTGTGCAAACTCAGTTCACGCTAATAGAATGCATTGGCCAGCGCTGATTGGCCAATGCATTCTATTAGCCCGATGAAGTAGAGCTGAATGTGTGTGCTAAGCACACACATTCAGCACTGCTTCATCACGCCAATACAATGCATTAGCCAGTGCTGATTGGCCAGAGTACGGAATTCGGCCAATCAGCGCTGGCTCTGCTGGAGGAGGCGGAGTCTAAGGTCGGACCTGAATGGAGACTGGTGTGGAGCGATCTTAGACTCCGCCTCCTCCAGCAGAGCCAGCGCTGATTGGCCGAATTCCGTACTCTGTCCAATCAGCGCTGGCCAATGCATTCTATTAGCGTGATGAAGTAGAGCTGAATGTGTGTGCTTAGCACACACATTCAGCTCTACTTCATCGGGCTAATAGAATGCATTGGCCAATCAGCGCTGGCCAATGCATTCTATTAGCTTGATGAAGCAGAGTGTGCACAAGGGTTCAAGCGCACCCTCGGCTCTGATGTAGCAGAGCCGAGGGTGCACAAGGGTTCAAGTGCACCCTCGGCTCTCCTACATCAGAGCCGAGGGTGCGCTTGAACCCTTGTGCAGCCTCGGCTCTGCTACATCAGAGCCGAGGGTGCGCTTGAACCCTTGTGCAGCCTCAGCTCTGCTACATCAGAGCCGAGGGTGCGCTTGAACCCTTGTGCACACTCTGCTTCATCAAGCTAATAGAATGCATTGGCCAGCACTGATTGGCCAGAGTACGGAATTCGGCCAATCAGTGCTGGCCAATGCATCCCTATGGGAAAAAGTTTATCTCACAAAAATCACAATTACACACCCGATAGAGCCCCAAAAAGTTATTTTTAATAACATTCCCCCCTAAATAAAGGTTATCCCTAGCTATCCCTGCCTGTACAGCTATCCCTGTCTCATAGTCACAAAGTTCACATTCTCATATGACCCGGATTTGAAATCCACTATTCGTCTAAAATGGAGGTCACCTGATTTCGGCAGCCAATGGGTTTTGCCTACTTTTTTCAACGTCACCGGTGTCGTAGTTCCTGTCCCAAGGCGCCAGGGAAGGTGGGAGGGGAATCGAATTTTGGCGCACTTTACCACGCGGTGTTCGATTCGATTCGAACATGGCGAACACCCTGATATCCGATCGAACATGTGTTCGATAGAACACTGTTCGCTCATCTCTATTAGGAAGGTCTAGGAAGCTAGGAACCAACATTGCTTTGGTACATTCCTGTGAGGGATAGTGTCTAACATTATATCACCAGGGAACATTAGGAATAGCCTATGGAGAGATTAATCCATGCATGTACTGGATCTTTGGGAGAGCACATGCTAGAAAGAGTAAGAGGAAGAAGATGTGAGGGGTGCACAGGAGCATGACCGAGATTAGGAGTAACTCAGCTGCCATGACCACCAGGAGGAGCGGGTGCCATGGTCATACCCTAGACTAGAGCTACTGATTATAAGAAATCAGTAAGATTGCCAATCATGGCTCTGGGGAAGTATGAGAAGATGCTGAGTATACCAAGTTCTCCAAACAGGAAGTTCCGACCCAACTTCTGCAAGACTCCCACAGAGAGGTTTTAATACATTCTTTTCAATGACCACTAAATGGAGGATGGGAGGGGGACATTACTTTTCAAAGTAAAACCAATAATCTCTTGGTAATAGGACAACTTTAAGGGGATATAAAACCATACCCGAGGAAAACCCCTTTAAGAAAATAATACCCCTAACTCAGAGAGAGAGAAAGGGAAAATGTGCTGCAGTCATAATGGGGCTATTACCAACAATGAACCTGATAGGAGACCATGTATGAAGGTTTCTACTGCCCAGCAAGACCATTCCATATCTCAATTTTTCATGAAAACTCAAGTAACCTTTAAATTATCCATGAAACAGACGTGTCCTGTATCAGCCACAAGAAAGACCAAGCCTTACATGACACTCACCGGCATGTCTGTACAACGACGGTGCAACAATCTAAATAAAACAAGGTTCAGCCATTTATCCCGGGCGCTCTTCTATCTTCACCTTGTGTTTTATTCCTTCTCATTATGCGCCCCTGACAGTAGATTTCAGGATTTTTGTGCTGTGTCCCAGACTTTCTATAAAACCGCTGTCAGCGCTGATAATATTTTAGAATGAAAGCGCAATGATCAAACCCCTGCCTGATCAGACGCCTTCTCCTGGCGTAACGCGCCCTGACATTAACTCTTTCATGTCTATGCAAATCACCTCTCTCTCCGATGGAGATCTGTCTGCTTCAGGAGCTTACTGAGAGAACGGGATCTAAATGGAACGTTACACAAGGAATTCTACCCATGAGGATTCATGTTCTAGCCGGGCAGGTGTCAGCAAAAAGACTCCGATTAGTCAGCTCCGTTCTTGCAAATAAACAAATCCACATCAACTCATAGAAATACGGAACGCGGCTTCCTCCCGAGACATAAGAACAAAATTAACTTTACCTTTCAATTTATAAATCTATATGTAAATGCTGCATCTAAATTGTATACCGCCAACGTTTAGGAAAACATCATTTTTTTCCTAAGAAAAGAGCAAATTGCAATGTTTGGCAAGCTGTTCCATATATTGTGTGCTAGTTAAGAGGAAATTAGGGCATACAATGAGCAAGGAGACAAATCTGCAAAAATACAATTATGGATCTCTAATCTATGACAACAGGAAACTTTTCTCGACTTTCTAAACATCCGAAATACCAAGAGGTACCGGCTGCTAAGAAGAGTGGAAAGGCAGTGGGTGATGCTGTTGGGGGATCGTTGCGATACTAGGCCTCACCTCTAATTTACTCAAATATTCAATTGAATCGATCCCATTGAGCTGTAGAAGTGGTTAGCAAGAGGGTGGGATGGCTGGGGCATTGGGCAGGAGACCTCGAGCAAGTGCTTTGGATAGCTAGACTTATCAACACCAAGTTCATCACAAATTTCCCAAAAATTTCTCAAATTTCCAATATTATACTCTGGGTTACTCCAGCATCATGAGTCTAAGCAACTTGACTTTGGTACACTCCACCACTAAGGATCAATCACAGGTTGATGTGATGCAGGAGGAAGGAAGAGGTCTGAGGGAGATGGGGACACCCACTCTGGACAGGGCCCAGGAGATTGCTTTTTATGTTTAAGCACCTTCCCTGGGCTTACCCTTGTTATCCACCATTGTTTGAAGAGACCTCAGAGTGTAATAATAGCAGTTTGGGGTTGTTCATGTTGGGAGACCACTTAAAATGGTTTGGTAGGATTATAACTGGAGATGAGTGAATCTCCTGAACCTTGTTTTGGGACGCATTTTCCCAAATCAGGTGTCAATTTTGATTTGGACCGAATAAATTTGGTTTGAATTGAAAGTGCCCTGAATGTCCTGGAAAGATGTTCCATTAGACTGTTTGGACGTGTGGTTTTATGCCAAATGTTTTTTTTGCCACACGTCGAAAATGTTGAGTTAGTAACTAATAGTTATTGACCTTGGAAAAATCTCCAAGAAAACAGCAGTCAAGTGTTTGGCTTAGATTGATTACTCTTGGTCATTGAACAAAGGTCAATGCCCTATCTTCAATGACCAAGAGTAAAGCCACCATTTTCAGTGATTGGTCGTAAACCAACTCCAACAGTAGAAATTGGCCAACTCTTACTATATCATAAAGCTTAATTTACAGTTGACTCCACTAATCATGACATCAGATCGTGAAGGTTCCAAGACCAACTAGCTACATGGCCCATGGATGGATTTCTGAAAACCCAATAGTGGTCTACAGACGTCCAGAGAGATTAGGTCTCCAGAGATGAATCACTTGTTCAGTATTCTGTATGGAGCCCTTCTGTTGATTTTAGGTTTGGTTGCAGTTTTCGTGGCATTAATATTTAAAGCTTGCTGGTATCTTGAAGCCAAATGTTGTGCAATGATTAAGAAGACTATCAAGGGATGTTGGCAGGAAAAGTTAAAAGGTGTTTAGTTCTAATGTTACGGAGCCATCGATCATTTGGATTGGACTGGTGTGTCTTATAAATAAGACTTGGCAACCACAAGTATCATTACTAGACAATGGAGCGTCCAAGTAGCTTAGAATACAAGACGATTAAGATCTTATTAATGTATACAAGGCTTCAATGCCATATTATTTATAGCCCTCTTGGTTACAATCTGATATCGGGTATGGGAGACAGTAGTGCCAATGGGATGGTACAGGTGCTGAGGCATCCACAGGATAACCTGAGTCAGAAATACAACTTGAAGCTCTTGGCACCAATAAAATTAGGAAATGGGGCTCAACTTGCATGCACTATTTAAAATACTGGGGTCTTTTTTGGGTCCCTTAAAATTCAGGACCCGGTAGCGGTTGCTACCCATATTGTCCTCACTATTAGATAGGGCCCAACCAACAAGGAAGTGTCATCTAACAATGTTTTTCAGCTTCAGTTCTCAAGAGCCCCTAACCCAACATTACAAGATTTTGTCTAGAACCTCAGATGTAGGCATACTAGGGCTATTTTGATAGGGAACTAACTGCATTATAAATGGAGTTAGCTCTGGGTTCTACTTTCCCCAAAATTTGTACAGCTGGTTTGGATCAAAGAGAGGTGTTATATTTAGAGTAGGGTCCCATCTGAATGAGGTTGCCTTGTCGTGGTGGTTGTTTTGCCCTTGAGGAAGGGCTATGAATAGCCCGAAACGCGTCGTGATGGTATACTAATAAAAGTTTTACTCTAGTTTATCTGTCTATGTCGTGTATTGGGACCAGTGAGTGCGGAGGCCTCCCTAGGTCCTTGGTATCCACCTTTTGTTGTCATATTCACCTAGTTTGCCTGTGTCTGCTAGCCACTGCTGCCATCAACCTTGCCAGAATCTCTATCACACACAGTTATTGGTGTTTTGACCTTTTAACCCATCTGGTCTGAATTTCTATCCACCAATAATTTTTTTCCCTCCACTATACCTGACTACACCATAGTGCGCTCGGTGTCTGTTCTCTATTTATTGTCATTACAAATGTTACCTCCCAATTTAACATTCCTTTAAAGGGTGCCTGAGTTTTCAAGAACAGTTGAAACATGTCCATGGTCTTGCTGGGCAATCTGTTCTATGAATATATAAACCTCCATACATAATGTCTTACCAGTTTTCTGCTGCTAATAATCACTTTATGGCTGAAACACATTTTACATTTGTCTCTAGGCCAAGGGGCGTATATAATAAGAAGCAGACTACCCCTCCCCTATCCAAGACTGATAATGTTCTGACATTCTGCCAGGAGTAACTATACAATTGCAAGCAAATACCTGAGAAAAGCTCAAGTGACCATAATATACTGATCCAGGAATTCTCAGTTTTTTGCACAGAGCAACAGCTTGCAGACATGTCTGTGCAGGCTGTAAGGAGAGAGAAACACTGTCTACCTACACAATCTGAGATAAGCAAGACGGAATGGAATGCATCTATCGACAGATTTCCTTAGTAACAAGACTGATCAATAAATTAGCCAGAAGAAAGACACCTAGTGGCAGTAACTTTAGAGAGGTTTTTCAGGAAGAAAGCAGCCACATTTGTAATTAAAGTATATTGCGTTTTCAGCCAGAGTCAGTGGCGTATCTACCGCCGTAGCAGCAGAGGCAGCTGTCACAGGGTCCGGGACATTAGGGGCTCAGTGACAGCCGCTACCACTGCTATCATTAAACTCCGGGGTCTTTTCAGGCCCCCGAGTATAATGATCGGTGGCCCGGGAGAGGTAAGAAACATAAAAAACACTGTTAATTACCTCTCCGCGATCTGGGCAGGCTTCGGCCTAGTTGTCTGACGTCTCATGACCCCGGCCTGTGTCCTGGGTCATGTGACGTCTGACATCATTGAAGATGGACTACTTTGGAGGCCAACAGCGTAGGAGCCGGGAAATAGGTGAGTAACAGAGGGGTTTTTTTTATGTTTTTTTCCCCTGAGTCTCCAATTATTATACTCTGGGGTCTGAAAAGACCCCAGAGTATAATAATTGTTTATGAGTGTCCACAATGGGGCATAATACTGTGAGCAGGGGCCACTATGGGGTACAATACTGTGTGCAGGGGCCACTATAGGGGATAATACTGTGTGCAGGGTCCACTATGGGGTACAATACTGTGTGTAGGGGCCACTATGGGGGATAATACTGTGTGCAGGGGCCACTATGGGGAACAATACTGTGTGCAGGGGCTACTATGGGGGATAATACTGTGTGCAGGAGCCACTATGGGACATAATACTGTGTGCAGGGGCCATTATGGGGGATAATACTGTGTGCAGGGGTCACTATGGGATATAATATTGTGTGCAGGGACCACTATGGGGATAATACTGTGTACAGGGGCCACTATGGGGGATAATACTGTGTGGAGGGGGCCACTATGGGGGATAATACTGTGTGCAGGGGCCACTATGGGGGATAATACTGTGTGCAGGGGCCACTATGGGGCATAATACTGTGTGCAGGGGCCACTATGGGACATAATACTGTGTGCAGGGGCCACTATGGGGCATAATAGTGTGTACAGGGGCCACTATGGGGCATAATACTGTGTGCAGGGGCCACTATGGGACATAATACTGTGTGCAGGGGCCACTATGGGGCATAATACTGTGTGCATGGGCCACTATGGGGCATAATACTGTGTGCAGGGGCAACTATGGGGCATAATAGAGCGCGCAAGAATGCGTAGGAGGGGGTCGGTCGAGGTCTTCGGCGTTGGTGTTGGTCGGGGGGGGGGGGGGGGAGCCCATGTCAAAAGTTCGCCACAGGGCCTCGCCATTCCTAGTTACGCCACTGGCCAGAGTCACATGCTCTATGAAATGAGACTAAGTTGTCTGGAAAGTTACTGACCATATAAATGACAATCTAAGCCCTGCTGTATTTACGGACACAATCAGAGCACAGTATTCTATATAATGGGCACTCCGACCTCAGCCATTACTGAAACCACATCGTATGCTCTTTCTAGGATGTTTATAGATCGTAGGAAGAATCTGGATGACTTGAAACAATAAAGGAATGTGAAACTCCATGGAGATAATGTTGTCTCTTCTTATTGTTTTTTTCCTTCCATAGATTCTGATGGTAACCTTTCATACCGGGCTTTATATTCCGCGTCTATATGTAAATGCAGGGACATTAACCTTTCCTGATAAGTGGCTGATTAACATTGTGCCCAGTGGAGATGTAATTGGAAATGGAGCAAATGGAGAATGCAAAGGTCAGGTTCATAGAATGTATGATGTCGGGATGTCACCGGTTATGTGCACAGTTGGGTAGATATTGTACACAACGGCATCCAATCAGCTGTTATCGTGTATTTTATTGTTGTAATCCTATGAAGAAAATAAAATCTGAATTATTTCCATTCTATAGACAGATGATTGTGGTATAAAACATATCCGCCATTCCCGATAGTATACTAATGGGTAGATGCCTGGAGGACATGGAGAGGTCATGGATGGTCAAACACATGTTCATAGAGTATAGTTAGACAATCATTGAGTTATGTTATGAGACAATGGTCTCCGATGGTCTCCTGTTTGTCCCTGCACAAATGTTCTGTTGGACGCCATATGAAGTATTAGCACCACTTGCAGAAATACCTGCACTCCCATGCCTTGGCCTGATCAATGAGGTTATATATGGTTGTCTAAGGAATGTTATGCCAAATGGAAGGCACTCGGACAAGCAAATCATCAAGATTGCCAACCGATGACAGCCCAGATGTGCTCAATGGGAGCCAAGTCCAGAAACTCTGCAGATCATGGTAGCACATTTAGGCCATGCTCACAGTAGAACAAGCAACATGCAGCCTGGCGTTGTCCTGTTGAAAAATGACTTTGGAGAAATGGCCATACCATTGGTTCCATGACCACGCCAATGTAACGTTGTTCTGTTAGTGTACCCGAAATGAAGGAGTCCGGCTGCCATACAGCATGATGCCCTGGACAAGTGTGATATTCCCTCTTCATGGCGTTCCCCATGTGGTCTCCAAACCAATCTCCATGTCCAAAGCAAAAATTGGACTCATCCTTGAAGAAGATAGACCTCCGTCCCATCCTCCATTGATGTCTTCTTGATAGCTTTTGAAAGTGGTGGCCTAAAGCCAATGGGATATTTGTAGATGGACGTCCAGCTCGTAGCCCAATGTCGTGTCTCCTGTCTTTTTGTGTAGACACTGTTTGCCCCTCTAGGCTTGGGATGTGGCATCCAATTTCTAAATGCAATCATAGAAAGAAGCAATTCTTCCTGAAAAGAAGAGGAGCTGGGAGCTACAGCTATGCAGGTAAGTGGACAACGGTGGGTTGGGGGGTTAATCACTACACAGCGTGGGGTCCAAAAATTGAAACAATTTTTGGACTACATGCTGTGTAGTGAATAGGATCATTTTTAAAATCCAATCTCCGAATGATCAGAATGATCATGCTACCATATACAGCATCTGTCCTTAGAAGACCCCATATTCTGCTCTACAGACTCATCTACACAGCTCAACCTCAAAGGGATCCATTCAAGACGTAAAAAGTTGCCTTTGGCCACATCAGAGAAAACGAAAAATCCACTGTGGATCCTGGACCCGTTGGCCGCAAACCGTTATATCTCAGTGCTGCCCCCTAGTGGCTTGAAGAGTTTGTACAAGTAATTAAATCCATCAATAAGCAATAAAGACAAGTCTATGGGAATATCTGTAGAAGTCTCAGCTGTGATATAATACAATATAGAACATTTTATGAAAACATTTTATTACCTCGTGTCTCATCCATTTCCCTTGGTTCTTAGTTAGGGAGCCTGTCATTCCTAATCCTATTACGTGATAAGGAGCTGTACTAGATTTCTCTTCACACTTGTCATTCATCTCATTATGTTCCTGAAGTATGGATAAAAAAAAAAATCGAGTCCCATTTTACAGTCGCTGAAAATTTTCTGGCTCTGAACTTCACACGATTGTGGAATTTTGCAAACTGGTGCGAGAAAAAAAAATCCCTAATGCATTAGTTCTAATTCATAGGTTTATTTTTACTGCTGCCGAGCTTCGCGTCTCCATCTTACGGCTCCACTTTCTTACGATTTACTGCAGGAATTTACTTAGAGATTTACTTTTCTGCTAGTATTAGTTTCTTGAAAAAGTAAGATAAGGTTGTCATAACTGCAGGTCCTGCACCTAAGGGGGTATAGGGGACCCCTCACCCCTCTGGCAAAGTCACCACCTACAGACAAAGCTTGAATTTAGAGTAGGGGTGCCCAATACATCGATCGCGATCTACCGGTCGATCGCAAAGGACATATGGGTCGATCGTGGGATGCAGCCAGGGATCCCCGGTGTCTGCTTGTTCACAGTACAGGCTGAGAGTCGACTCTCAGCCTGCACTGTGAACAAGCACTCCGGACACTTGCAGGCCAGGCAGCAGCAGCTCCGGGGGATGACGCGCTCCCTGCTCTTAGGGATGGAGGGAGCCGGGGTGCTGCTTGTTCACAGCGCAGGCTGAGAGTCATCTCCGGACACTGGCAGGCGGAGCTGTCGCAGCCCCAGCCTGCCAGTGTCCAGAGATAACTCTCAGCCTCCGCTGTGAACAAGCAGACACCGGGGATCCCTAGGAGGCCACAGAACACCGCTGTCTCCTGCTCTCATGCTCCACCCACATGCCTGGTCCCGCCCACAGATACGCCCCACCCACAGGCCCGCCCGGCTCGGTCCCACACACAGGCCTGCCCCCCGCCCACAAGAAGTGGGTAGTAGATCTTTTGCCTTGGTCAGTTTATAAAGTAGCTCACATGCTGAAAAAGTGTGAGCACCCCTGATTTAGAGGTATGCAGGACAGGATAGGTCCTTTAGACATAGAGAGGTCCTTTGAAACTGCTCCCATTAGATCCAACTGGGTAAACATTGCAATTATAGGAAACTTTGTAATACATCTCGTTATAGACTGCAGGTCACGTGACTCAGTTGACTCATATCTATAGAAGTCTATGGAAAGGAGAGAGAGGAAGAATGAGCAGGGGGTGCAGCAGATAAGAAGAAAGATACTGGAAAGAAGCTTTCAATTGCAACCAAAGCACTTTACTCATATCAGTACAGTTCATTGTTTCTCTGTAGATATCCTGCATCATCCTGGGACTGAGAGAGAGCAGATTCTCCTCTACTTACTGTGTGCAGTGTCTCCACTCACCATCTCAGACAGGACTATACATGCACCATGGGGGAAATGCTAATAACTAAAAGACATGTCATACCTCAAACATCAGGTTTGTGCTATCCTACAACTCAAGTGCAAAAATGGATTTACATTGGTTGGAATCTTCTGCTACTTCAAAGTCTAGACAACATTGGAGATCTTTTTATGTTGGTGCACCATGTGAGAAAGAAGTGAGGGTCCAAGGAATATCTTTTGTAGGAAAATACCTTGAGATCCGCCACAGAAACTGCCAAAAATTAGCAACAATAAAAGGCCTGCAAGGAGAATTTTTCTTTCCGCCAGTTTCAGTATAAAAATGTGGGAAACCTGACACCTGTAGGCCACATTGAGATCTATGGGACCCGAACGATTGAGAGCCCAGGGCAGATGTGAACCTACCCTTAAAGGGATCCTATCATTGGATACCCTTTTTTTCTGACGAACACATAGGAATAGCCTTAAGAAAGACTATTCTTCTCCTACCTATAGATGTCTTCTCCAGGTCACCGTTTGGTAGAAATCTGGGTTTTCTTCGGAAATGAGTTCTCTCGCAGCACTGGGGGCGGTCCCTAGTGCTCAACAGCACTGGGGGTGTCACCCAATGCTGCGAGAGAAATATGCTAACTTCTTCTGAAACACCCTCTCCCTGTGCCTTCTTCCGTCCTGGGTTTCAATCTTCTAGGCATGCGCAGTCGGCTCTACCATCTGCCTCAGGCAGAGCCGACTGCGCATGCTGGAGGCCACAAGAAAATGGCTGCTTAAACAGTGAGCTGTGTAAGCGGCCATTTTATTGTGGCCACTTACACAGTAAGCTGGTATAAGCGGCCATTTTATAAGCAATCGGCACTGCCTGAGGCCCGATGACATACAGTCCTATGAAAAAGTTTGGGCACCCCTATTAATCTTAATCATTTTTAGTTCTAAATATTTTGGTATTTGCAACAGCCATTTCAGTTTGATATATCTAATAACTGATGGACACAGTAATATTTCAGGATTGAAATGAGGTTTATTGTACTAACAGAAAATGCGCAATATGCATTAAACCAAAATTTGACCAGTGCAAAAGTATGGGCACCTCAACAGAAAAGTGACATTAATATTTAGTAGATCCTCCTTTTGCAAAGATAACAGCCTCTAGTCGCTTCCTGTAGCTTTTAATCAGTTCCTGGATCCTGGATGAAGGTATTTTGGACCATTTCTTTCTACAAAACAATTCAAGTTCAGTTAAGTTTGATGGTCGCCGAACATGGACAGCCCGCTCTCAAATGATCTGAAAACAAAGATTGTTCAACATAGTTGTTCAGGGGAAGGATACAAAACGTTGTCTCAGAGATTTAACCTGTCAGTTTCCACTGTGAGGAACATAGTAAGGAAATGGAAGACCACAGGGACAGTTCTTGTTAAGCCCAGAAGTGGCAGGCCAAGAAAAATATCAGAAAGGCAGAGAAGAAGAATGGTGAGAACAGTCAAGGACAATCCACAGACCACCTCCAAAGAGCTGCAGCATCATCTTGCTGCAGATGGTGTCACTGTGCATCGGTCAACTATACAGCGCACTTTGCACAAATAGAAGCTGTATGGGAGAGTGATGAGAAAGAAGCCGTTTCTGCACGTACGCCACAAATAGAGTTGCCTGAGGTATGAAAAAGCACATTTGGACAAGGCAGCTTCATTTTGGAAACAAAAATTGAGTTGTTTGGTTATAAAAAAAGGCGTTATGCATGGCGTCCAAAAAGAAACAGCATTCCAAGAAAAACACATGCTACCCACTGTAAAATTTGGTGGAGGTTCCATCATGCTTTGGGGCTGTGTGGCCAATGCCGGCATTGGGAATCTTGTTAAAGTTGAGGGTCGCATGGATTCCACTCAGTATCAGCAGATTCTTGAGAATAATGTTCAAGAATCAGTGACGAAGTTGAAGTTACGCCGGGGATGGATATTTCAGCAAGACAATGATCCAAAACACCGCTCCAAATCCTCAGGCATTCATGCAGAGGAACAATTACAATGTTCTGGAATGGCCATCCCAGTCCCCAGACCTGAATATCATTGAACATCTGTGGGATGATTTGAAGCGGGCTGTCCATGCTCGGCGACCATCTAACTTAACTGAACTTGAATTGTTTGTCCAAAATACCTTTATCCAGGATCCAGGAACTGATTAAAAGCTACAGGAAGCGACTAGAGGCTGTTATCTTTGCAAAAGGAGGATCTACTAAATATTAATGTCACTTTTCTATTGAGGTGCCCATACTTTTGCACCGGTCAAATTTTGGTTTAATGCATATTGCACATTTTCTGTTAGTACAATAAACCTCATTTCAATCCTGAAATATTACTGTGTCCATCAGTTATTAGATATATCAAACTGAAATGGCTGTTGCAAATACCAAAATATTTAGAACTAAAAATGATTAAGATTAATAGGGGTGCCCAAACTTTTTCATAGGACTGTAGCCGACTGCGCATGCCTAGAAGATTGAAACCCAGGACGGAAGAAGATACAGGGAGAGGACGTTCCTGAAGAAGATAGAGGTGTCACTGGAGAGTTCTCTTGCAGCATTGGGAACACCTCCAGTGCTGTTTGAGCGCTAGGGACCACCCCCAGTGCTGCAAGAAAACTCATTTGCATACCGAATAAAACCAGGATATCCAACGAACGGCGGCGCGGAGAAGACATCTAAAGGTAGGAGAAGAATAGCCTTTCTTAAGGCTACTCCTATTTGTTAGTCAGAAAAGGAGATATGAAATGGAACGAAATGGCGCCAACATACATCTTATCATAGCACTGGTGGCCATGAAAGTCTATGGTCAGCCAAAACATCTCACTTAGTCAATGTCGGCAAATGTTGCTCCATACGTCCAAGCAGAAGTCCCCATTGGCTTCCTGCCCATACTCCAAGATGTTTGACTCCTGCTCCTGGCTCATGCGCCATCGCCACGTTTCCAAGATCATTATATATGTCTCTCATATTCTCGTAGCTTTGCGACAATAGCCCCTGATGTCAGGTCTACACAGTAGATGGAAGGCCATGGTCTCCATCTATTACTACGTGAATCCTCCACACAATGGAAAATGTTAGACTCTGTCCGCTCCATCAACTCTTGTCAGTGTAAGCAGGAAGTGAATGAATTGCCTCCGTGCACCTGCAATCCGGAGAAAGCTCCGTGTGATGGACAGGCATACGAATACATACATTTCCACTTGTCATCTAATGTATGGCTGGGGGACGGACCAGAGAGAAGAGCTATAGCTCTTGATGATTTATGGATTTTTCTGTGCTTTTATAACACTGCAAAGCTCTGTGATGTGAGAAAGCCGGCCTCGTTCTGTGGAAGCAAAATCCCATATGTGAGGAATTGCAAAGTTGTCGGGAGGAAGACGAGATAAAACTGGCTCTAGGACTGAAGACAACTCACGGTAATCACCCAAGTCTAAAGTAAGGTCATAGGTCGGTAACAAACAACATCACCGTTCTTCTTCGTTCTATTATAAAATAGGTCAAAACAAACCGGACCCTTCCATCACGTTGTGCACCAAAGGATCTGGTGTTTGGGATGAGTGAACCGGTTCATAACAATCCATATAGGTTACGAATTTTCAAAAATTTTCGGGTTTATCCATCCAAGAATCATGACTAATCTCTGAGGTTTCTCAAAACCCAGAATACAATAAGCGGAGGCTCAGGTGAGGTGTGGACAAAATAAATCATAGTAATACGCACCTCTCCTGGGTGGTCCATCTTCAGTCCCAGATTCTGGTCTTCCCATGTGGGCTCTTGTGATCTCTTCCAGTGTCTTCTCCAACATCACGCGTCCCAAGGTCACATAGGGGATAACGACGTCATGGCGCCCCTAACTTTCGAGCAAACGTCACAATTATTTGCAAATGTTGAAGGTTTTCCCATCACTATCCAAGTGATCACCAAGAAATTTTTTATTTAATTTTAATTTTATTTTATTTAATTTTTTAATTATTTTATTTATTTATTTTTTTTATTTAATTTTATTATTTTTTTTTTTTTTGGTTAACAGAGTTGTAGGAGGGCTTGCTTTTTCTTGGACAATCTGTAGTTTTCTTTAATACTATTCTGGCGTAGACAGGAGTTTTCTGTCGCTTTTTATTAAAATGTTTTGGAAAGTGACATGGAAGTCTCAGCATAGTCTGACTTCCGCACTTCTGGGCAGGATCAACCAGGTACTGAGGGCTACTAACAGCCCGGGATCACTGGCCAGACTCCAGGCTCAGTGGCGTAACTACCGCCATAGCAGCGGAGGCAGCTGCCACAGGGCCCGGGACATTAGGGGCCAGGTGACAGCTGCTACCGCTGCTATCATTATCCTCGGGGGTCTTTTTGGACCCCCGAGTATAATGATTGGCGGACTGGGAGAGGTAAGAAACATAAAAAACACTGTTACTTACCTCTCCACGATCCGGGCAGGCCTCCTTCCTGACGTCCTTTCTGACGTCACATAAACCCGGCCTGCGTCCCGGGTCATGTGACGTCCGACCTCATTGAACAAGGACAGCAGCGGAGAAGGCAGTGGAGAAGACAGCGTAGGAGCCGGGGGACAGGTAAGTAACAGTAGTTTTTTATGTTTTTTTTTTCCCCTGGGTCTCCGATTATTATACTCTGGGGTCTTTTCAGACCCCAGAGTATAATAATTGTTTATGGGTGTCCACAGTGGGACATAATACTGTGTGCAGGGGCCACTATGGGGCATAATACTGTGTGCAGGGGCCACTATGGGGGATAATAATGTGTGCAGGGGCCACTATGGGACATAATACTGTGTGCAGGGGCCACTATGGGACATAATACTGTGTGCAGGGGCCACTATGGGGATAATACTGTGTGCAGGGGCCACTATGGGGGATAATACTGTGTGCAGGCGCCACTAAGGGACATAATATTGTGTGCAGGGGCCACTATGGGACATAATACTGTGTGCAGGGTCCACTATGGGACATAATACTGTGTGCAGGGGCCACTATGGGGGATAATACTGTGTGCAGGGACCACTATGGGGTATAATACTGTGTGCAGGGACCACTATGGGGTATAATACTGTGTGCAGGGGCCACTATGGGGGATAATACTGTGTGCAGGGGTCACTATGGGGGATAATACTGTGTGCAGGGGCCACTATGGGGAATAATACTGTGTGCAGGGGCCACTAAGGGACATAATACTGTGTGCAGGGGCCACTAAGGGACATAATACTGTGTGCAGGGGACACTATGGGACATAATACTGTGTGCAGGGGCCACTAAGGGACATAATACTGTGTGCAGGGGCCAATATGGGGGATAATACTGTGTGCAGGGGCCAATATGGGGGATAATACTGTGTTAAGGAGCCACTACGGGGGATAATACTGTGTGCAGGGGCCACTATGGGCTATAATACTGTGTGCAGGGGCCACTAAGGGACATAATACTGTTAAGGAGCCACTATGGGGCATAATAGAACGTGCAGAAATGCGTAGGAGGGGGTCGGTTGAGGTCTTCGGCGTCGGTCGGGGGCCCATGTCAAAAGTTCACCACGGGGCCCCGCCATTCCTAGTTACGCCACTGTCCAGGCTGCAGAAGATGCATACCAACAACCCCCGATATGCTGAGGGAGACATGTAGCATGGTAGAACCCCTTGCATGCCTCTGTCATGTTTTACCATGGCATCCAAGGGGTTAAAACCCCCAATTGGAGCCGTGCTCCTACCGGGGATTATGGAGCTGGGTTTTAGCTGTCATACATTTTGCAGCATCTCAGCTTTGATCCCGATGTCATTGGCTTTATGTGTTCCTCCTGGGAATATCTCGAAGACGTTGGTGATGGGCACCCCCTTTGGTCCTCACTGTGCTTGATATCTCAGTGCATTGCCCCTTATGGCCCTCTATAAAGGAGGCGCAAAAAGCTCTCCACTGTTCCCATATCTCTGGCTTCTCATACACATGTATTCTGGTGGTTCTCCTTTAAGAGGACGCATCCTATGGGCTCTGATGAAATATTCATGATTTCTGGTCAATACTTGTCTTTGGATAATTTATCGGCTATATTAAAAATTGGTCTTAAAAAGAGAGGGTCCCAGGATTGTAAAGGTGACAGGTGCATTGGAAATGCATGAAGAAGACGCCTTATATTAAACACATCAATTACCGGCGCGGTCCTGCTCGATAAACATCTCCCATATCATCATATTACTGATGTGCACAACTGGACCGGCGTGTCATATTGACATGTACAAATGAATGGCTGCGGCCGTCATCTCTTCAATCCCTGTATAAATCATTGAACGACCGCACTCTGCCGCCTTCATCATGGACGCTTATTGTAGTACAGCATCGAACAGGAGAAAACTCTTTGATCTCTTGGAGGGAGAGCTTTACGTGCGGAATATCAAAGTGCGGCCTGATACAATCCATCAGCTAGAGTCCATCATAGTCATGTATATCCCTCAGCCTGGTCCCTGATGCATGTACTGAAGATGGATCCATGAAGAGTCGGGTGGTTGATGACCCTACAAGAGAACATATGTCTAGAATATTCCCCAGACTGATACAATGTGATAAAGTAACTTCTTGTTACAGGTGAAATGTGTGTATAAGGCCGATCCCTATCTATCTATCTATCTATCTATCTATCTATCTATCTATCTATCTATCTATCTCCTATCTATCTATCTATCTATCTATCTATCTATCTATCTATCTATCATCTCCTATCTATCTATCTATCTATCTATCTATCTATCTATCTATCTATCTCATATCTATCTATCTATCTATCTATCATCTCCTATCTATCTATCTATCTATCTATCTATCTATCTATCTATCTATCTATCTATCTATCTATCTATCATCTCCTGTCTATCTATCTATCTATCTATCTATCTATCTATCTATCTATCTATCTCCTATCTATCTATCTATCTATCTATCTATCTATCAATCATCTCCTGTCTATCTATCTATCTATCTATCTATCTATCTCATATCTATCTATCTATCTATCTATCTATCTATCTATCTCATATCTATCTATCTATCTATCTATCTATCTATCTATCTATCTATCTCCTATCTATCTATCTATCTATCTATCTATCTATCTATATATCTATCTATCATCTCCTGTCTATCTATCTATCTATCTATCTATCTATCTATCTATCTATCTATCTATCTATCTCATATCTATCTATCTATCTATCTATCTCCTATATATCTATCTCATATCTATCTATCTATCTATCTATCTATCTATCTATCTATCTATCTATCATCTCCTGTCTATCTATCTATCTCTCTCTCTCATATCTATCTATCTATCTATCTATCTATCTATCTATCTATCTATCTATCTCCTATCTATCTATCTATCTATCTATCTATCTATCTCCTATCTATCTATCTATCTATCTATCTATCTCCTATATATTTATCTCATATCTATCTATCTATCTATCTATCTATCTATCTATCTATCTATCTATCATCTCCTGTCTATCTATCTATCTCTCTCTCTCATATCTATCTATCTATCTATCTATCTATCTATCTCTCTCTCTCATATCTATCTATCTATCTATCTATCTCCTATCTATCTATCTATCTATCTATCTATCTATCTATCTCCTATCTATCTATCTATCTATCTATCTATCTATCTATCTATCTATCTATCTCCTATCTATCTATCTATCTATCTATCTATCTATCTATCTATCTCCTATCTATCTATCTATCTATCTATCTCCTATCTATCTATCTAGCTATCTCATATCTATCTATGACCACCCCGGGAGAAACCGTGCAGGAGGCTGGACTGTCACGGTGACCTTATTGGCACCAGAACTCCCAGGAGAGGTGCACAGGGTAATAGGCAGAGTCAGTTAGATGTGACGCCAGTTGGAGTATTGAGACACCCGCTGGTCCCTGGGCTGGAGATGGTGATATGGGTGCCAGTGCTCCCTCCAACAAAGAACATTTGCCCAGGGCTTAGCTGCAAGGAAGGCAATGTCCAGGCCAGGATCAGTAGAAGTAGTCACTGCTTTATTGTAACAGGCATCTGCTGGTCACTTGTCCTGTAGCAGTGAGCTGTGGCACAGGGGCTTGTAGCTGGCTGACACCTTCCCATGTATTAGCAGAGAGTCTGAGATGTCTACAGGTCCAGCTTCTGGTCTCCTGCAGGGGCTCAGTTACCTTGTAGAGGTCGGTGCAGGCTGCCAGGGTTATAGCTCTGCTTAGCCTGATATAATCCTGTCCTCTTACTGATAGTGAAGGGGGCGCTATCACAGCTTCTCTGCCCTGCTGCTGCTGTGGCAATCCTCACAGCACCCAGTGTCTGACACACAAGATGGCCACTGCCACACTTCTCCTTCCCTGGCTGCTTACAGAATACTACTTCCTGTCTCTGCTGTGACTATTTCCTGTTCCAGCTACAGATCCGCCCACTATAGTGTGTGTTGCTATGGAGACCACAATTCTCCAGGACAAGTGATACCAGAGAACAACAGCTTAACAACATTACACAAATGAATACAGAATAAACATGGCAACATATACAATCTATCATAACATGTAAGGCACTTCTATGGCCAAATAACCATTAGTAACTCCTGTGAGGGGGTTACATATCTATCGTCTATCTACCTACAGTGTTGGCCAAAAGTATTGGCCCCCCTGCAATCCTGTCAGATAATACTCAGTGTCTTCCAGATAATGATTACAAGCACAAACTCTTTGGTAATATCTTCATTTATTTTGCTTGCAATGAAAAAACACAAAAGAGAATGAAAAGAAAGTCACATCATTGATCATTTTACACAAAACTCCAAACCTGGTGCGGACAGAAGTATTGGCGCCCTCAGCCTAATACTTGGTAGCACAACCTTTAGACACAATAACTGCGCACAACCGCTTCCGCTAACCAGCAATGAGTTTCTTACAAGGCTCTGCTGGAATCTTAGACCATTCTTCTTTGGCTCCTGCTCCAGGTCCCCCCTGAGATGTGAAGGGGGCCTTCTCCAAACTGCCATCAAGAGATCTCCCCCCTCCCCCACAGGTGTTCTATGGGATTCAGGGCTGGACTCATTGCTGCCACTTTACAAGTCTCCAGGGCTTTCTCTCACCACCATTTTCTAGTGCTGACCTGAAGTGTGTTTTGGGTCATTGTCCTGCTGGAAGACCCCTGACCTCTGAGGGAGACCCAGCTTTCTCACACTGGGCCCTACATGATGCTGCACAATGTGTTGGTCGTCTTCAGACTTCATAATGCCATGCACACGGTCAAGCAGTCCAGTGCCAGAGGCAGCAAAGCAACCCCAAAACATCAGGGACCTCCGCCATGTCTGACTGTAGGGGGCGTCTTCTTCTCTTTGAAGGCCTCTTTTTTCCTGTAATCTCTATCTTGAGGCCTTTTCCTACTTTTGTCTTCTCTGACCAGAGAACATTCTTCCAAAACGGTTTTGGCTTTCTCAGGTAAGTTTTGGCAAACTCCAGCTTGGCTTTTTTCTGTCTCTGAGTAAGAAGTGGGGTCTTCCTGGGTCTCCTACCATACAGCCCCTTCTCATTCAGACGCTGACGCTGGATAGTACGGGGTGACACTGTTGTACCCTCGGACTGCAGGGCAGCTTGGACTTGTTTGGATGTTAGTCGAGGTTCTTTATCCGCCATCCGCACAATCTTGCGTTTAGATCTCTCGTCACTGTTTCTTTTGCGTCCACATCTAGGGAGGTTAGCCACAGGGCCATGGGCTTTACACTTCTTGATGACACTGCGCACGGTAGACACAGGAACATTCAGGTCTTTGGAGATGGACTTGTAACCTTGAGATTGCTCAGGCTTCCTCACAATTTTGCTTCTCAAGTCCTCAGACAGTTCTTTGGTCTTCTTTCTT